>NW_028188774.1:0-36346 GCF_978046115.1 Saccoglossus kowalevskii | reverse complement strand
AGTAGTCAAATCTGATATTGGCTGGAGCTTTAGTTTATATGGACATGGTAAATGGCAAACTAGATGGTCAGAAAGTAATAAAAATAATCACAGCTTTACTCCACCCACCCCACTATGAAGTAAAAGGCTGTTTATAAGGCCATGTATGATGGTTTCATTTTTCTTATGGAAAACAATTTTAATTAAAAACTTCTATGCTCCTGTACCCAACCGTGGGGGTTCATCACACTAAACAACAGGTGTCACTATTACTAAGATAAATGTACTTTTTTTTCATTAAAATTACTGAATGCTTATACATATGTACTAAAACGTTAGTTAACATTTAATATCAGGCAATGCATTGGTTCATTACCCTGGCTACGTGTTAAAATGGTTATGAATTCACTCTGGATAAGTACGTACGTAACCGACCAATCTTGGACTTTATTTCAATATGTTGGTCAGGGTTCTGACCCTGTGTATTTTTCGGTGGGTACCGTTACCCTGACCAACTATTGAAAACACATAACCTTATCCATAATTCACTCTGGATAAGTACGTACATAACCGACCAATCTTGGACTTTATTTCAATATGTTGGTCAGGGTTCAGACCCTGTGTATTTTTCGGTGGGTACCGTTTAATTTCATTACCCTGGCTACGTGTTAAAATGGTTATGAATTCACTCTGGATAAGTACGTACATAACCGACCAATCTTGGACTTTATTTCAATATGTTGGTCAGGGTTCAGACCCTGTGTATTTTTCGGTGGGTACCGTTTAATTTCATTACCCTGGCTACGTGTTAAAATGGTTATGAATTCATTTTGGATAAGTTACGTACGTAACCGACCAATCTTGGACTTTATTTCAATATGTTGGTCAGGGTTCTGACCCTGTGTATTTTTCGGTGGGTACCGTTTAATTTCATTACCCTGGCTACGTGTTAAAATGGGTCTGAAGTCACTCTGGATAAGTACGTACATAACCGACCAATCTTGGACTTTATTTCAATATGTTGGTCAGGGTTCAGACCCTGTGTATTTTTCGGTGGGTACCGTTTAATTTCATTACCCTGGCTACGTGTTAAAATGGTTATGAATTCACTCTGGATAAGTACGTACATAACCGACCAATCTTGGACTTTATTTCAATGTGTTGGTCAGGGTTCTGACCCTGTGTATTTTTCGGTGGGTACCGTTTAATTTCATTACCCTGGCTACGTGTTAAAATGGTTATGAATTCATTTTGGATAAGTTACGTACGTAACCGACCAATCTTGGACTTTATTTCAATATGTTGGTCAGGGTTCTGACCCTGTGTATTTTTCGGTGGGTACCGTTTAATTTCATTACCCTGGCTACGTGTTAAAATGGTTATGAATTCATTTTGGATAAGTACGTACATAACCGACCAATCTTGGACTTTATTTCAATATGTTGGTCAGGGTTCAGACCCTGTGTATTTTTCGGTGGGTACCGTTTAATTTCATTACCCTGGCTACGTGTTAAAATGGTTATGAATTCACTCTGGATAAGTACGTACATAACCGACCAATCTTGGACTTTATTTCAATATGTTGGTCAGGGTTCTGACCCTGTGTATTTTTCGGTGGGTACCGTTTAATTTCATTACCCTGGCTACGTGTTAAAATGGTTATGAATTCATTTTGGATAAGTTACGTACGTAACCGACCAATCTTGGACTTTATTTCAATATGTTGGTCAGGGTTCTGACCCTGTGTATTTTTCGGTGGGTACCGTTTAATTTCATTACCCTGGCTACGTGTTAAAATGGGTCTGAAGTCACTCTGGATAAGTACGTACATAACCGACCAATCTTGGACTTTATTTCAATATGTTGGTCAGGGTTCAGACCCTGTGTATTTTTCGGTGGGTACCGTTTAATTTCATTACCCTGGCTACGTGTTAAAATGGTTATGAATTCACTCTGGATAAGTACGTACATAACCGACCAATCTTGGACTTTATTTCAATGTGTTGGTCAGGGTTCTGACCCTGTGTATTTTTCGGTGGGTACCGTTTAATTTCATTACCCTGGCTACGTGTTAAAATGGTTATGAATTCATTTTGGATAAGTTACGTACGTAACCGACCAATCTTGGACTTTATTTCAATATGTTGGTCAGGGTTCTGACCCTGTGTATTTTTCGGTGGGTACCGTTTAATTTCATTACCCTGGCTACGTGTTAAAATGGTTATGAATTCATTTTGGATAAGTACGTACATAACCGACCAATCTTGGACTTTATTTCAATATGTTGGTCAGGGTTCAGACCCTGTGTATTTTTCGGTGGGTACCGTTTAATTTCATTACCCTGGCTACGTGTTAAAATGGTTATGAATTCACTCTGGATAAGTACGTACATAACCGACCAATCTTGGACTTTATTTCAATATGTTGGTCAGGGTTCTGACCCTGTGTATTTTTCGGTGGGTACCGTTTAATTTCATTACCCTGGCTACGTGTTAAAATGGTTATGAATTCATTTTGGATAAGTACGTACATAACCGACCAATCTTGGACTTTATTTTGCATGCAGGTAAGGTACACCTACAGACATAACTGTGGACATTCAGTTCTTTTTATTTAGATCATGGCAATTTTTTGGTCAGAGCGCCCTCTAGTTTTGTGGAGAATCATGTTCATTTGGAATGCTCTGATTGGATGGAAGTTCAAGCCTAGCAAGGTGTGATAGAATTGGCCTGTTATGTTCAGATTCAAATAAGCATGAACCACTAATTTGACAGGGAAGTGATACTTATAATGCAGCAAGCTGTTCTAATTGCTGTTGTGGTAGAGTTTTTCTATTTTCCTGTCAAATGCATTTATTGGTCCACTGAAAAATGAAAATAATGTTCCCTGTAACTTAGACTCTTATTGATCAAGGCATTTTAAAAATCATGGGTGTTAACTCCCCTCAAGTTATGACCCGTTGTCCCCTACAGAATAATGGTTGCATCTAATATTAAAATAAAGATGGCGGAGTATAGCGTTGATTCATCTCGTTCTACTCTGGATTACTTGGAGTCAATAAAGATCCTAGAAAGTTAGTATTTATATGCCTGTGTGTTTTTTGTTTGTTTGTTTTTTCACTGTCTTTGACTTTCCCAGTATGTTTGTTGCTGTTGACAACAATTCAGTCCTCTGCCAGGCTTCAGTCAATGTTTTTCTTCACTACCTACCCAACTCCTCGTCGGGCACTATGTAGCTGGTGTGGTATATTTATCACAGACAGTAGGGCAATTGTCACATTTAGTGCTCCAAGAAAATATTCTCTGTCCATGTGTATTTATATAAATAGATGCAGTTTCTTTGGCTTGAATAACGATCACTGGCTTCGTACATACAGGTATACTGGTTTACCTGTTTCTAGTTGAAATATAGCCAATCTTATTAACCAAGACAGTTGGACATTTGCCACATGTCACAACACTCATTTCCAAGTGCCATAGCTTGAAACAAGTAGTCAAATCTGATATTGGCTGGAGCTTTAGTTTATATGGACATGGTAAATGGCAAACTAGATGGTCAGAAAGTAATAAAAATAATCACAGCTTTACTCCACCCACCCCACTATGAAGTAAAAGGCTGTTTATAAGGCCATGTATGATGGTTTCATTTTTCTTATGGAAAACAATTTTAATTAAAAACTTCTATGCTCCTGTACCCAACCGTGGGGGTTCATCACACTAAACAACAGGTGTCACTATTACTAAGATAAATGTACTTTTTTTTCATTAAAATTACTGAATGCTTATACATATGTACTAAAACGTTAGTTAACATTTAATATCAGGCAATGCATTGGTTCATTACCCTGGCTACGTGTTAAAATGGTTATGAATTCACTCTGGATAAGTACGTACGTAACCGACCAATCTTGGACTTTATTTCAATATGTTGGTCAGGGTTCTGACCCTGTGTATTTTTCGGTGGGTACCGTTTAATTTCATTACCCTGGCTACGTGTTAAAATGGTTATGAATTCACTCTGGATAAGTACGTACATAACCGACCAATCTTGGACTTTATTTCAATATGTTGGTCAGGGTTCAGACCCTGTGTATTTTTCGGTGGGTACCGTTTAATTTCATTACCCTGGCTACGTGTTAAAATGGTTATGAATTCACTCTGGATAAGTACGTACATAACCGACCAATCTTGGACTTTATTTCAATATGTTGGTCAGGGTTCAGACCCTGTGTATTTTTCGGTGGGTACCGTTTAATTTCATTACCCTGGCTACGTGTTAAAATGGTTATGAATTCATTTTGGATAAGTTACGTACGTAACCGACCAATCTTGGACTTTATTTCAATATGTTGGTCAGGGTTCTGACCCTGTGTATTTTTCGGTGGGTACCGTTTAATTTCATTACCCTGGCTACGTGTTAAAATGGGTCTGAAGTCACTCTGGATAAGTACGTACATAACCGACCAATCTTGGACTTTATTTCAATATGTTGGTCAGGGTTCAGACCCTGTGTATTTTTCGGTGGGTACCGTTTAATTTCATTACCCTGGCTACGTGTTAAAATGGTTATGAATTCACTCTGGATAAGTACGTACATAACCGACCAATCTTGGACTTTATTTCAATGTGTTGGTCAGGGTTCTGACCCTGTGTATTTTTCGGTGGGTACCGTTTAATTTCATTACCCTGGCTACGTGTTAAAATGGTTATGAATTCATTTTGGATAAGTTACGTACGTAACCGACCAATCTTGGACTTTATTTCAATATGTTGGTCAGGGTTCTGACCCTGTGTATTTTTCGGTGGGTACCGTTTAATTTCATTACCCTGGCTACGTGTTAAAATGGTTATGAATTCATTTTGGATAAGTACGTACATAACCGACCAATCTTGGACTTTATTTCAATATGTTGGTCAGGGTTCAGACCCTGTGTATTTTTCGGTGGGTACCGTTTAATTTCATTACCCTGGCTACGTGTTAAAATGGTTATGAATTCACTCTGGATAAGTACGTACATAACCGACCAATCTTGGACTTTATTTCAATATGTTGGTCAGGGTTCTGACCCTGTGTATTTTTCGGTGGGTACCGTTTAATTTCATTACCCTGGCTACGTGTTAAAATGGTTATGAATTCATTTTGGATAAGTACGTACATAACCGACCAATCTTGGACTTTATTTTGCATGCAGGTAAGGTACACCTACAGACATAACTGTGGACATTCAGTTCTTTTTATTTAGATCATGGCAATTTTTTGGTCAGAGCGCCCTCTAGTTTTGTGGAGAATCATGTTCATTTGGAATGCTCTGATTGGATGGAAGTTCAAGCCTAGCAAGGTGTGATAGAATTGGCCTGTTATGTTCAGATTCAAATAAGCATGAACCACTAATTTGACAGGGAAGTGATACTTATAATGCAGCAAGCTGTTCTAATTGCTGTTGTGGTAGAGTTTTTCTATTTTCCTGTCAAATGCATTTATTGGTCCACTGAAAAATGAAAATAATGTTCCCTGTAACTTAGACTCTTATTGATCAAGGCATTTTAAAAATCATGGGTGTTAACTCCCCTCAAGTTATGACCCGTTGTCCCCTACAGAATAATGGTTGCATCTAATATTAAAATAAAGATGGCGGAGTATAGCGTTGATTCATCTCGTTCTACTCTGGATTACTTGGAGTCAATAAAGATCCTAGAAAGTTAGTATTTATATGCCTGTGTGTTTTTTGTTTGTTTGTTTTTTCACTGTCTTTGACTTTCCCAGTATGTTTGTTGCTGTTGACAACAATTCAGTCCTCTGCCAGGCTTCAGTCAATGTTTTTCTTCACTACCTACCCAACTCCTCGTCGGGCACTATGTAGCTGGTGTGGTATATTTATCACAGACAGTAGGGCAATTGTCACATTTAGTGCTCCAAGAAAATATTCTCTGTCCATGTGTATTTATATAAATAGATGCAGTTTCTTTGGCTTGAATAACGATCACTGGCTTCGTACATACAGGTATACTGGTTTACCTGTTTCTAGTTGAAATATAGCCAATCTTATTAACCAAGACAGTTGGACATTTGCCACATGTCACAACACTCATTTCCAAGTGCCATAGCTTGAAACAAGTAGTCAAATCTGATATTGGCTGGAGCTTTAGTTTATATGGACATGGTAAATGGCAAACTAGATGGTCAGAAAGTAATAAAAATAATCACAGCTTTACTCCACCCACCCCACTATGAAGTAAAAGGCTGTTTATAAGGCCATGTATGATGGTTTCATTTTTCTTATGGAAAACAATTTTAATTAAAAACTTCTATGCTCCTGTACCCAACCGTGGGGGTTCATCACACTAAACAACAGGTGTCACTATTACTAAGATAAATGTACTTTTTTTTCATTAAAATTACTGAATGCTTATACATATGTACTAAAACGTTAGTTAACATTTAATATCAGGCAATGCATTGGTTCATTACCCTGGCTACGTGTTAAAATGGTTATGAATTCACTCTGGATAAGTACGTACGTAACCGACCAATCTTGGACTTTATTTCAATATGTTGGTCAGGGTTCTGACCCTGTGTATTTTTCGGTGGGTACCGTTTAATTTCATTACCCTGGCTACGTGTTAAAATGGTTATGAATTCACTCTGGATAAGTACGTACATAACCGACCAATCTTGGACTTTATTTCAATATGTTGGTCAGGGTTCAGACCCTGTGTATTTTTCGGTGGGTACCGTTTAATTTCATTACCCTGGCTACGTGTTAAAATGGTTATGAATTCACTCTGGATAAGTACGTACATAACCGACCAATCTTGGACTTTATTTCAATATGTTGGTCAGGGTTCAGACCCTGTGTATTTTTCGGTGGGTACCGTTTAATTTCATTACCCTGGCTACGTGTTAAAATGGTTATGAATTCATTTTGGATAAGTTACGTACGTAACCGACCAATCTTGGACTTTATTTCAATATGTTGGTCAGGGTTCTGACCCTGTGTATTTTTCGGTGGGTACCGTTTAATTTCATTACCCTGGCTACGTGTTAAAATGGTTATGAATTCACTCTGGATAAGTACGTACATAACCGACCAATCTTGGACTTTATTTCAATATGTTGGTCAGGGTTCAGACCCTGTGTATTTTTCGGTGGGTACCGTTTAATTTCACCACCCTGGCTACGTGTTAAAATGGGTATGAATTCATTTTGGATAAGTACGTACATAACCGACCAATCTTGGACTTTATTTCAATGTGTTGGTCAGGGTTCTGACCCTGTGTATTTTTCGGTGGGTACCGTTTAATTTCACCACCCTGGCTACGTGTTAAAATGGGTATGAATTCATTTTGGATAAGTACGTACATAACCGACCAATCTTGGACTTTATTTCAATGTGTTGGTCAGGGTTCAGACCCTGTGTATTTTTCGGTGGGTACCGTTTAATTTCATTACCCTGGCTACGTGTTAAAATGGTTATGAATTCATTTTGGATAAGTACGTACATAACCGACCAATCTTGGACTTTATTTCAATATGTTGGTCAGGGTTCAGACCCTGTGTATTTTTCGGTGGGTACCGTTTAATTTCATTACCCTGGCTACGTGTTAAAATGGTTATGAATTCACTCTGGATAAGTACGTACATAACCGACCAATCTTGGACTTTATTTCAATATGTTGGTCAGGGTTCTGACCCTGTGTATTTTTCGGTGGGTACCGTTTAATTTCATTACCCTGGCTACGTGTTAAAATGGTTATGAATTCATTTTGGATAAGTACGTACATAACCGACCAATCTTGGACTTTATTTTGCATGCAGGTAAGGTACACCTACAGACATAACTGTGGACATTCAGTTCTTTTTATTTAGATCATGGCAATTTTTTGGTCAGAGCGCCCTCTAGTTTTGTGGAGAATCATGTTCATTTGGAATGCTCTGATTGGATGGAAGTTCAAGCCTAGCAAGGTGTGATAGAATTGGCCTGTTATGTTCAGATTCAAATAAGCATGAACCACTAATTTGACAGGGAAGTGATACTTATAATGCAGCAAGCTGTTCTAATTGCTGTTGTGGTAGAGTTTTTCTATTTTCCTGTCAAATGCATTTATTGGTCCACTGAAAAATGAAAATAATGTTCCCTGTAACTTAGACTCTTATTGATCAAGGCATTTTAAAAATCATGGGTGTTAACTCCCCTCAAGTTATGACCCGTTGTCCCCTACAGAATAATGGTTGCATCTAATATTAAAATAAAGATGGCGGAGTATAGCGTTGATTCATCTCGTTCTACTCTGGATTACTTGGAGTCAATAAAGATCCTAGAAAGTTAGTATTTATATGCCTGTGTGTTTTTTGTTTGTTTGTTTTTTCACTGTCTTTGACTTTCCCAGTATGTTTGTTGCTGTTGACAACAATTCAGTCCTCTGCCAGGCTTCAGTCAATGTTTTTCTTCACTACCTACCCAACTCCTCGTCGGGCACTATGTAGCTGGTGTGGTATATTTATCACAGACAGTAGGGCAATTGTCACATTTAGTGCTCCAAGAAAATATTCTCTGTCCATGTGTATTTATATAAATAGATGCAGTTTCTTTGGCTTGAATAACGATCACTGGCTTCGTACATACAGGTATACTGGTTTACCTGTTTCTAGTTGAAATATAGCCAATCTTATTAACCAAGACAGTTGGACATTTGCCACATGTCACAACACTCATTTCCAAGTGCCATAGCTTGAAACAAGTAGTCAAATCTGATATTGGCTGGAGCTTTAGTTTATATGGACATGGTAAATGGCAAACTAGATGGTCAGAAAGTAATAAAAATAATCACAGCTTTACTCCACCCACCCCACTATGAAGTAAAAGGCTGTTTATAAGGCCATGTATGATGGTTTCATTTTTCTTATGGAAAACAATTTTAATTAAAAACTTCTATGCTCCTGTACCCAACCGTGGGGGTTCATCACACTAAACAACAGGTGTCACTATTACTAAGATAAATGTACTTTTTTTTCATTAAAATTACTGAATGCTTATACATATGTACTAAAACGTTAGTTAACATTTAATATCAGGCAATGCATTGGTTCATTACCCTGGCTACGTGTTAAAATGGTTATGAATTCACTCTGGATAAGTACGTACGTAACCGACCAATCTTGGACTTTATTTCAATATGTTGGTCAGGGTTCTGACCCTGTGTATTTTTCGGTGGGTACCGTTTAATTTCATTACCCTGGCTACGTGTTAAAATGGTTATGAATTCACTCTGGATAAGTACGTACATAACCGACCAATCTTGGACTTTATTTCAATATGTTGGTCAGGGTTCAGACCCTGTGTATTTTTCGGTGGGTACCGTTTAATTTCATTACCCTGGCTACGTGTTAAAATGGTTATGAATTCACTCTGGATAAGTACGTACATAACCGACCAATCTTGGACTTTATTTCAATATGTTGGTCAGGGTTCAGACCCTGTGTATTTTTCGGTGGGTACCGTTTAATTTCATTACCCTGGCTACGTGTTAAAATGGTTATGAATTCATTTTGGATAAGTTACGTACGTAACCGACCAATCTTGGACTTTATTTCAATATGTTGGTCAGGGTTCTGACCCTGTGTATTTTTCGGTGGGTACCGTTTAATTTCATTACCCTGGCTACGTGTTAAAATGGTTATGAATTCACTCTGGATAAGTACGTACATAACCGACCAATCTTGGACTTTATTTCAATATGTTGGTCAGGGTTCAGACCCTGTGTATTTTTCGGTGGGTACCGTTTAATTTCATTACCCTGGCTACGTGTTAAAATGGTTATGAATTCACTCTGGATAAGTACGTACATAACCGACCAATCTTGGACTTTATTTCAATGTGTTGGTCAGGGTTCTGACCCTGTGTATTTTTCGGTGGGTACCGTTTAATTTCACCACCCTGGCTACGTGTTAAAATGGGTATGAATTCATTTTGGATAAGTACGTACATAACCGACCAATCTTGGACTTTATTTCAATGTGTTGGTCAGGGTTCTGACCCTGTGTATTTTTCGGTGGGTACCGTTTAATTTCACCACCCTGGCTACGTGTTAAAATGGGTATGAATTCATTTTGGATAAGTACGTACATAACCGACCAATCTTGGACTTTATTTCAATGTGTTGGTCAGGGTTCTGACCCTGTGTATTTTTCGGTGGGTACCGTTTAATTTCACCACCCTGGCTACGTGTTAAAATGGGTATGAATTCATTTTGGATAAGTACGTACATAACCGACCAATCTTGGACTTTATTTCAATGTGTTGGTCAGGGTTCTGATCCTGTGTATTTTTCGGTGGGTACCGTTTAATTTCATTACCCTGGCTACGTGTTAAAATGGGTCTGAAGTCACTCTGGATAAGTACGTACATAACCGACCAATCTTGGACTTTATTTCAATATGTTGGTCAGGGTTCAGACCCTGTGTATTTTTCGGTGGGTACCGTTTAATTTCATTACCCTGGCTACGTGTTAAAATGGTTATGAATTCACTCTGGATAAGTACGTACATAACCGACCAATCTTGGACTTTATTTCAATGTGTTGGTCAGGGTTCTGACCCTGTGTATTTTTCGGTGGGTACCGTTTAATTTCATTACCCTGGCTACGTGTTAAAATGGTTATGAATTCATTTTGGATAAGTTACGTACGTAACCGACCAATCTTGGACTTTATTTCAATATGTTGGTCAGGGTTCTGACCCTGTGTATTTTTCGGTGGGTACCGTTTAATTTCATTACCCTGGCTACGTGTTAAAATGGTTATGAATTCATTTTGGATAAGTACGTACATAACCGACCAATCTTGGACTTTATTTCAATATGTTGGTCAGGGTTCAGACCCTGTGTATTTTTCGGTGGGTACCGTTTAATTTCATTACCCTGGCTACGTGTTAAAATGGTTATGAATTCACTCTGGATAAGTACGTACATAACCGACCAATCTTGGACTTTATTTCAATATGTTGGTCAGGGTTCTGACCCTGTGTATTTTTCGGTGGGTACCGTTTAATTTCATTACCCTGGCTACGTGTTAAAATGGTTATGAATTCATTTTGGATAAGTACGTACATAACCGACCAATCTTGGACTTTATTTTGCATGCAGGTAAGGTACACCTACAGACATAACTGTGGACATTCAGTTCTTTTTATTTAGATCATGGCAATTTTTTGGTCAGAGCGCCCTCTAGTTTTGTGGAGAATCATGTTCATTTGGAATGCTCTGATTGGATGGAAGTTCAAGCCTAGCAAGGTGTGATAGAATTGGCCTGTTATGTTCAGATTCAAATAAGCATGAACCACTAATTTGACAGGGAAGTGATACTTATAATGCAGCAAGCTGTTCTAATTGCTGTTGTGGTAGAGTTTTTCTATTTTCCTGTCAAATGCATTTATTGGTCCACTGAAAAATGAAAATAATGTTCCCTGTAACTTAGACTCTTATTGATCAAGGCATTTTAAAAATCATGGGTGTTAACTCCCCTCAAGTTATGACCCGTTGTCCCCTACAGAATAATGGTTGCATCTAATATTAAAATAAAGATGGCGGAGTATAGCGTTGATTCATCTCGTTCTACTCTGGATTACTTGGAGTCAATAAAGATCCTAGAAAGTTAGTATTTATATGCCTGTGTGTTTTTTGTTTGTTTGTTTTTTCACTGTCTTTGACTTTCCCAGTATGTTTGTTGCTGTTGACAACAATTCAGTCCTCTGCCAGGCTTCAGTCAATGTTTTTCTTCACTACCTACCCAACTCCTCGTCGGGCACTATGTAGCTGGTGTGGTATATTTATCACAGACAGTAGGGCAATTGTCACATTTAGTGCTCCAAGAAAATATTCTCTGTCCATGTGTATTTATATAAATAGATGCAGTTTCTTTGGCTTGAATAACGATCACTGGCTTCGTACATACAGGTATACTGGTTTACCTGTTTCTAGTTGAAATATAGCCAATCTTATTAACCAAGACAGTTGGACATTTGCCACATGTCACAACACTCATTTCCAAGTGCCATAGCTTGAAACAAGTAGTCAAATCTGATATTGGCTGGAGCTTTAGTTTATATGGACATGGTAAATGGCAAACTAGATGGTCAGAAAGTAATAAAAATAATCACAGCTTTACTCCACCCACCCCACTATGAAGTAAAAGGCTGTTTATAAGGCCATGTATGATGGTTTCATTTTTCTTATGGAAAACAATTTTAATTAAAAACTTCTATGCTCCTGTACCCAACCGTGGGGGTTCATCACACTAAACAACAGGTGTCACTATTACTAAGATAAATGTACTTTTTTTTCATTAAAATTACTGAATGCTTATACATATGTACTAAAACGTTAGTTAACATTTAATATCAGGCAATGCATTGGTTCATTACCCTGGCTACGTGTTAAAATGGTTATGAATTCACTCTGGATAAGTACGTACGTAACCGACCAATCTTGGACTTTATTTCAATATGTTGGTCAGGGTTCTGACCCTGTGTATTTTTCGGTGGGTACCGTTTAATTTCATTACCCTGGCTACGTGTTAAAATGGTTATGAATTCACTCTGGATAAGTACGTACATAACCGACCAATCTTGGACTTTATTTCAATATGTTGGTCAGGGTTCAGACCCTGTGTATTTTTCGGTGGGTACCGTTTAATTTCATTACCCTGGCTACGTGTTAAAATGGTTATGAATTCACTCTGGATAAGTACGTACATAACCGACCAATCTTGGACTTTATTTCAATATGTTGGTCAGGGTTCAGACCCTGTGTATTTTTCGGTGGGTACCGTTTAATTTCATTACCCTGGCTACGTGTTAAAATGGTTATGAATTCATTTTGGATAAGTTACGTACGTAACCGACCAATCTTGGACTTTATTTCAATATGTTGGTCAGGGTTCTGACCCTGTGTATTTTTCGGTGGGTACCGTTTAATTTCATTACCCTGGCTACGTGTTAAAATGGGTCTGAAGTCACTCTGGATAAGTACGTACATAACCGACCAATCTTGGACTTTATTTCAATATGTTGGTCAGGGTTCAGACCCTGTGTATTTTTCGGTGGGTACCGTTTAATTTCATTACCCTGGCTACGTGTTAAAATGGTTATGAATTCACTCTGGATAAGTACGTACATAACCGACCAATCTTGGACTTTATTTCAATGTGTTGGTCAGGGTTCTGACCCTGTGTATTTTTCGGTGGGTACCGTTTAATTTCATTACCCTGGCTACGTGTTAAAATGGTTATGAATTCATTTTGGATAAGTTACGTACGTAACCGACCAATCTTGGACTTTATTTCAATATGTTGGTCAGGGTTCTGACCCTGTGTATTTTTCGGTGGGTACCGTTTAATTTCATTACCCTGGCTACGTGTTAAAATGGTTATGAATTCATTTTGGATAAGTACGTACATAACCGACCAATCTTGGACTTTATTTCAATATGTTGGTCAGGGTTCAGACCCTGTGTATTTTTCGGTGGGTACCGTTTAATTTCATTACCCTGGCTACGTGTTAAAATGGTTATGAATTCACTCTGGATAAGTACGTACATAACCGACCAATCTTGGACTTTATTTCAATATGTTGGTCAGGGTTCTGACCCTGTGTATTTTTCGGTGGGTACCGTTTAATTTCATTACCCTGGCTACGTGTTAAAATGGTTATGAATTCATTTTGGATAAGTACGTACATAACCGACCAATCTTGGACTTTATTTTGCATGCAGGTAAGGTACACCTACAGACATAACTGTGGACATTCAGTTCTTTTTATTTAGATCATGGCAATTTTTTGGTCAGAGCGCCCTCTAGTTTTGTGGAGAATCATGTTCATTTGGAATGCTCTGATTGGATGGAAGTTCAAGCCTAGCAAGGTGTGATAGAATTGGCCTGTTATGTTCAGATTCAAATAAGCATGAACCACTAATTTGACAGGGAAGTGATACTTATAATGCAGCAAGCTGTTCTAATTGCTGTTGTGGTAGAGTTTTTCTATTTTCCTGTCAAATGCATTTATTGGTCCACTGAAAAATGAAAATAATGTTCCCTGTAACTTAGACTCTTATTGATCAAGGCATTTTAAAAATCATGGGTGTTAACTCCCCTCAAGTTATGACCCGTTGTCCCCTACAGAATAATGGTTGCATCTAATATTAAAATAAAGATGGCGGAGTATAGCGTTGATTCATCTCGTTCTACTCTGGATTACTTGGAGTCAATAAAGATCCTAGAAAGTTAGTATTTATATGCCTGTGTGTTTTTTGTTTGTTTGTTTTTTCACTGTCTTTGACTTTCCCAGTATGTTTGTTGCTGTTGACAACAATTCAGTCCTCTGCCAGGCTTCAGTCAATGTTTTTCTTCACTACCTACCCAACTCCTCGTCGGGCACTATGTAGCTGGTGTGGTATATTTATCACAGACAGTAGGGCAATTGTCACATTTAGTGCTCCAAGAAAATATTCTCTGTCCATGTGTATTTATATAAATAGATGCAGTTTCTTTGGCTTGAATAACGATCACTGGCTTCGTACATACAGGTATACTGGTTTACCTGTTTCTAGTTGAAATATAGCCAATCTTATTAACCAAGACAGTTGGACATTTGCCACATGTCACAACACTCATTTCCAAGTGCCATAGCTTGAAACAAGTAGTCAAATCTGATATTGGCTGGAGCTTTAGTTTATATGGACATGGTAAATGGCAAACTAGATGGTCAGAAAGTAATAAAAATAATCACAGCTTTACTCCACCCACCCCACTATGAAGTAAAAGGCTGTTTATAAGGCCATGTATGATGGTTTCATTTTTCTTATGGAAAACAATTTTAATTAAAAACTTCTATGCTCCTGTACCCAACCGTGGGGGTTCATCACACTAAACAACAGGTGTCACTATTACTAAGATAAATGTACTTTTTTTTCATTAAAATTACTGATATATATATATATATATATATATATATATATATATATATATATATATATATATATAATGTATTCGCAACAAATTAATTTTTCATTTAAAATCAACATTCGCTCCGAATAAGGCACAAACTTGAAACACTTTTAAGGGAAAACGCAAAAAATACACCTTGCTTTTCGAATTAAATTTTCAAAAAGTAGCTTCTTGGATGAAACACGTTTTTAAATATAAGTGTCACGATAACTAATACCTTAAGCATTCTCCATCCTGAACACGGTAATTAAAACACACAAGCACGGGTCTATTTTCTATTACACCATTTGAACTTTAATAATGATGACAATTACTAGAATTATTTTGTCCATGTATATTTCATTTATGCACGAAATATCTGCTTTAGAATATCTGCTTATAATCAAATGTTCACGTTTCGCCCCCTTGGCTAGAAATACAGAATTCCATTTACACGCAAACAAACAAAACTATAGGTTGAATGAGTTAGTGAGTTTATTGTAAGGGGTGCAGTACATTACTTAGTAAGGCAAAACCAAACAAACTGAAACAACGACAATTTTAACACAAATTGTAATTTGCAAGAAATTGATACGGATATCGTTCTGATTGCACATTAACTAAGGGTAGATCAGAAAAAAGCCTGCCATAAGACTTAAGCTATGACCTCCCATGGTAGAATAAACTATGGTCCGTCCCTGATAGATTATAATAATTTAACCATAGGCTACCGTGGCTTAGTGCGTATAAATCATCGTTATTATGAACGTGCTTTTGGGGACGGGGAATTAGACAGCGAGATCTTTGACTTTTACATTTATTCTATGGCGGAATATTATATGCAGTTTGTCAAGGCGAGAATATCAAATGATTGATTATACCTGTGATATTCAAACACATGTGTTTGCATACACCAGCCGTTATTGTGTGTTCACATTCCGAGTACAGAACAGTCAGTCTCCAGTGTACATATGCACAATGTGTTCACATACCATTTTCATTTTACACACATTACACTAGTGATAAATTCCAGTTGGAATTAAGTTCAATCGTGTTTTGGAAAAACCTATTTTTTCAACTTACAATAAACTGCAGACAATACGGACGTGCACGGAATACGCGACAAACGTAATTGGAAGTGGTATATATGATATTAGAAGTCGTATAACTGGTATTGGAAGTGTTATAACTGCATGGTATATATCATAAATTATGTTGTCATATAACTCACGCACAACAAAGAGTAACAAACCTTATTACCCTGCTAGTTGAAGGTGTCAAAAATAAGTCAGGTTTAATTAATCATTACATTGTGTAAATTGTAATTAATTGTCAATTAAATACGTGGTAATCCGTATGACATGTACAGTCTCATGCATTCGGTAGCGATAGAACATAAGGAGACATATGGCCAGGTGTGCACCGTTAACACAGCACATATCTACGGACTGCACATATTGACTCGAGCACATACATACATATCCGTTTTCGACATTGTTGTTTCATTTGTCAATTCATGTCGTCAACGTTCTCATCGCATGCATATTGCAAACAGGAAATGGATTTAACATTTAACATGATCATTTCAGGTTTACAAATTTTTACCTGAAAATATACAGCAAAGTATATAAGATAAAACTACTAGAATTACGTGATCTGAGTTTAAACGAACATCACCCACCCACCTCAGTACCGCTTAACCGCATGATTGAGAAAATCGTGTCTGTATATCTCGACCCTGAGGGCGCAATGTCGAATCGCAAAATAATAATAAAAAAAAAAAAATACGTGTGAGGAGAGGTGAGACGTGAGGTTCAGTATTAGCAAGCCAAAATACTTCGCTCATTCATGTGTAAATATGCGACAGGAAGCGTATTAAATTTCTTCCGATTTACAAGAATTACGAAAATGTATATGAACAGATGCCTTTTTGAAATTTATGAAGGCTGTATCCCAAGTGACTTTATATTCTTTCCCGCCCATCTGTGACTTACGTCACTTTGAGAATGCCTACAAAACTGACAGATAATGACTGGATGGCCTGGGGTGAATCTGTTTGGTCATCACACGACACGAATGAAATTAGTGGATAGCGTATCCAGGACTAGAACACATTTCTTTTTTATTATTTTTTTACGAGAAATATCGTCTTCAGGATTTGCAAGCTGTATTCACGGAGAGCCCCCGTCACGCAGTAATTGGCGTTTTAGTATAACTACCCCTAAAGGCAAAAACGCTGATTTTTCCGCGCTTATAGGGATTTACAATGGATAATCATATCACGCTGTCGTGTACGACGTCAGTATCGTCACATTTCACCACATACGAGACACTATCAAAAGCAATTACACTGGTTGTATGTAGTGTTTATCATGACCACCACGCAATATTATGGTGAGTCAGTAAAATATCATATTAACGTTTGAATGACGCAGTGATAACGAGTTAACGTTCTTAGGTAGTATTGATTTGATGTTACAGAGTAATATTGGTTTCATCTCGTCTTCCATTCCATTCGACTAAAAAGACGTTACCCCCCCCGGCTGGTATGCTTGACACTGAAAATAGAAATTTAATTGATAATCGGGCCTGAAACAAATTATTACAATGTCAAATAGACTCAAGATGAATTGCCAAAGACAACTATAAGTTATACAATAATAATAATTGAATTATCTATTTCACGAACAACATAAAATCACTAGTGATCCTAACAGAATCATTTTAGGAACATATTTTAAATTGAAATTTACCACATGATGCAGTTATAAAGAAAAACAAAAGCAAACAAAAAGATACAACATACTAAATAAAGGAAATAAAGTAACATACATGAGTATTTAAAAGTGAATGAAATCAGCAATAAAATATGTAAATTAGGAAGTATGAGGTGATTGTTCCAGGTCACCTTAGAATTTATTTCTCGCGGTTCTGATTATTATTAGTCTACGTGTGTGTATACGTGAATGACATTGCTGTCAATCTAAAAACTATTGGGAAACCGACAAGTTTACTCTTGGGATTGACAATTTCCCACTTCAGATCTATGTATACATATCAATCTCTCGCTCGTTTGAATTGAAGCGGTGTATCACATGAGAGAGCTCAGTACTGACGGATAATACCACGCCTACTTAGTAGTGCGCCACCCCCGCTCGAATATAGAATAGTCGACCAAAACATTAGAAAGCATGAATGTTTACACAATACGTTGTGTCGAGTTGGCAGCCTAAAGTTTGTTGATCGCGAGTGAGTGAATTTCTCTCACAGCTTCCGAAGATTTTATGTTTTTGACCAAGGTATTGCGTTGCTGATCCAACTACCGACTTCCAAACTACGCGGATCAGGATGTCAACTCCAGAAAATAAGCAGAAAACGTCGACAAATGGTTCCGCCGTTGACACCGGCGAGAGTGAGGGCAACAGGAACACCATGGACGTTGTATCGGCTTCTGGTGAGTCAACTGTTTCCAACAACGAGTCCGAAGTTACAGCAATGGAACTTTTCAAGGAAAATATGCAGGCCACGATCACTTACTGTAGTGTGTTCTGGAGTTTTGGCATGTGCGTAGCTTTGCTAGGCCCAACGTTGCTGGACCTGGGTTGCCTTACGAGTAGTCCGTTGGAAGAGATGACATGGGTGTTTTTTGCGCAGGCCTTGAGCACTCTCGTTGGTTCCATGCTGGGAGGCATTCTTATCGACAGGTAACGTTGCTTATCATTGCTTTTAACCACTCTAAATATCCAATAACATGTGTTACGATAGTAACTAGGGATAATACTATCATCACTTTTGATTCAAATCGCTATCTAAGGCGCGCTTCCTTTTAAATATGTATGAACGCATAAAAAAAACCTCCTCAACCGATAAACCTTTTAAATGGTGGAAGGCCCGGGAGTATCAGTACAGCGTATACCTGGGTTTCTGGTCACATGTATTAACTAAGATAACCATACATGAAACATTGAACATATCAACAAAATTCGATTCAGATCATTATTATCAAAATGATGTTCTACAATCACGTAGTTTGCTAATACTCTCGGAGTCTTAGTAAGAATGTCATGAGTGTATTGTCACAGAATGTACGTGTCGCTATTTTAAATTGGTTGAATAGAAAACGAATGAATATTTTATGAATTCAAATCTCTAGAGATATTTGGATTTGTCCACTTAATTAGTTGATTCTCAGATAAATCAGTGCTGCCCCACATTGATGACTATGCCAAGTTTAATTTCTTGAATGCCGTCATTTTTGCCACTAAAATTGTGGTTCAATATTTGTATGTATTTTGGACAAAATAAACTTAATAATTTCCCATTGTCCCATCATCATTAAAAAAAAAATTATGGAAAAAAATGTGCAAGACTGCAGAATTTGAAGGTTCTTAAAGGTTTAATGTTGTACATTGATAAATGGTTGCATTTTGTGATAATTTTTTTATGGTAAAAATTGTTAATTGGTTATAATCGTGACTGAAAATACTTAAAAGAATGTGTGGGCTGCTTATTGGAATCATTTTGTCCATTTTTACCTTGCCCTAATAATAATAATTGTCGTCATCGTCAACGGCGTCCAGCTGGAAGTAATGTTTGTCCTATCTTTTTCAAACCTGGAATTCTGAACAATCTTTGTAAATTCTAACTGCAGTTCAATTTTGGAGTTGCCGGCTGATAGGTTTTTGAAGATATTGATGAAAATTATTTGTAAAGAGTATAAAACTACTCGTTTCAGATGTGTCTGCTTGAATAGAAACCTAAAACCAAGAAGCTAAATGAATAATGATTAGATCAACTTGGGCATAGATCTTCAAATAAATACAATATATAAACTGAGAATATCAAAAGTTATAACCACTCTTTTTTTCTTTTTTTAAAACACAATAGTGTGATTGAATAATTCTGAATACAAAATACAGTAATTTTCACTACATTGCATTATATAATGTTTTCCACATGTGTGTTCTAGATTTCATATTTATATTCTAGGACTAAATTAAACTATAGTATATTTCAATGAACTAGAGGTAATACTGACCATGCACTATTCCTCACACATAAACAAAGCAAAAAAGTAAATAATAAATTTTTAGCTCCGCTGTCGACTTTGTCGAGCGGAGCTTATCATATGAGTGATTATCCGTCGTCGTCCGTGTCAATGTTTTACTTTTTCGACTTCTTCTTGAAAACTACAAGCCTGAATGCTTTGATACTTGGTGTATATGTACCTTGGGTAGACCTCTCTTAGGTTTGTTCATTTCATGTTGATATCTTCAATTCTCTAATTTTGGTTAATATTTTTGTCATTTTTGGTAAAAAGTGATATTTTCGACTTCTTGTTAAAAACCGCAAGTGCGATTGCTTTGATATTACATATATAGGTACTACATGTGGACCTCTCTCAGATTTGTTCATTTTGTAATGATATCTTTAATTCTCTAATTTTGGTGAATATTTTTGTCATTTTTTGTAAAAAGTGATATTTTCGACTTCTTGTTAAAAACCGCAAGTCCGATTGCTTTGATATTACATATATAGGTACTACATGTGGACCTCTCTCAGATTTGTTCATTTTGTAATGATATCTTTAATTCTCTAATTTTGGTGAATATTTTTGTCATTTTTTGTAAAAAGTGATATTTTCGACTTCTTGTTAAAAACCGCAAGTCCGATTGCTTTGATATTACATATATAGGTATTACATGTGGACCTCTCTGAGATTTGTTCATTTTGTAATGATATCTTTAATTCTCTAATTTTGGTGAATATTTTTGTCATTTTTGGTAAAAAGTGATATTTTCGACTTCTTGTCTCTACATATTGTTCATTTTCTAATGATGTCTTCAGTTCTTTAATTGAAATGTGCATTGCTAACAGCGGAGCTATCTCAGCTGATAGGCTGCTTGTTTTTAGTTGTGATTCTTTTACGTTAGTATTCAGCCAATCAGATTGCTAGATTCAGATTCTAACCATGTTAACATTTTTGTGATCACTGCAGACAGACAGACAGTTATTATGAAAAACCGATTCAACAGTTATATAAGTATAGCTAAAAAATTACAATTAAGCATTTCTGCCATTTTAAAACGGTATATTTTTGTCTTTGGATGTATTTTGTTCAATCGTACATTATGGGACCTTGACTTTATTTTTCCTCACAGATCAATTAAAAATGGCCGACTGGTGGCCATTTAGTTGTCTGTAATTCACTCAAGGTTGTTTCATTGAAGCGATCACTTACTTACTTTTATAGCAGGCTACCATCATGGGCAAGGTGTTCTATAGTTTAGCTATGTTTTGAGTATGTTTTCATGCAAAGCATACAGTCATGATGAGACAACTGAAACGGTAAAAATCAATTATATAAATCTCAATGACAAAAGGAGCTAGAGACAGTCACTTGTTTTTACTTTACATAAATTTTATGGTTGAATAAAACTCATTTTATTAATCCTTATGCACCGATTTGGCTGTCGATATCTCTAGTGAAAGTGTCAATTTACCACTTTAGGATTCATAATATTGACATGATTTGGTGTATCTAGCCATACAGGTTTCACAATCTTCCACAAAACCTTATATAAACAGCAAGTACCACAACATATAACATCAATATTTTTTTCCCAGATCATATTACAATAACAAGAATTAGAATAACCGTACTACAGCTGCAATATAACATTATTTTTTCCCAGATCAAACTAAATTTGTTAGAATTATATAAATGCTTTAAATTATAACTTAATTTTTATATATATGTATATATTAAAACATTATTAATTTGCAAATCATGTGTTGTTTCCTGCATGAGCAGGAAAAATTAAAACTACTGTAAAATACTTTATTTTTGCTTGGAATTAATTTTTGCTATTTTCGCTGAAGGAATGATTCAGTGAAAATAAAATCAAGCGAATATTCTTTTTTTCCTATATTTTACATTTAACTTGTCAAAAATCAGTGAAAATAAAGTCCATACAAAACACCAAAAGGTCTTTTCAGCGAAAATTAATTCCAGCTAAAATAATGTATTTTACAGTAATTTTTTCACAGCATATTTTTCAAAGCAAAACATACATGTACAATGTATGGGCAAACATGACAGGGTGCAAATACAGGAAATTATTGTACAGCTTCCATGCTGTGTTTTGCTTAGTGTTTTATGATAACCATTTCAGCACTTGTCTGTATGTATATACCATAGCTACTTATTCTTGCTGTTTGTTTTGGTGTGGTTATTGTATAAAACTGTCATAATACCTCTGATTCCTAACTGTCATCCCATGGTAATGTTCATACATGCATTGTTGTACATGTAGTGTTGTAAGCTATTCTACCACGCTGGCAGTATATGTTGTTGATATTTGCACGGTCCTATGCTAGCACCATTATCATGTAGTTTTAGGCAAATTCAAATTTTACTACTGAACATGTTACTACACAAATACATGTATACAATGCCTTATGAGAGAGAACTTGATGGAAATATGTATATTATGGAAAAAATATTATCATACTGGATACTCAGTATATTAAATTTTAGTTTTTGTGAAATGTTTCAACAGTATTATTACTCGAGATACAGTATGAAGAAATAATCTAGCCTAGAAACCAACTCAAAAATGCAAATTTTCAATATTTTTCATGATATTTCTGAATCAAGTGTTTTGAAAAATTGTTCGATGACCCCAATTTTTCTTCATTTTCAGTATCCTGATGATGTTAATCCGTACTAATAAAAGTATGACGAAACCTAACATAGATCTTCAATTCACCTCAACCTCCTTAACTCAGTGTTAAATACAATTTTATAAAGTCAGAGCTACAACATATATATCATTTTCTTAATATTCAATATTTGTGAATATTATTGTCTTACCAAAATATTCCATCCAGCATACATGTATTATTTTTGCTTAAAAACAATATTTTTTAGCTCCACTGTCAACTAAAATCAAAAGAGTGGAGCTATTCATATTAATTGCCTGTTATCAGTAATAACAGAGGTACATTACTTGGGGTTTGTAACTACGGTGACATGATACCAAGATCCCGCCACAATCTCGCTCTCGCATAAGCGTTCCAACTCAGAAAAAATGCGAATGCGCATGCCCGAGGTAACTAGGATACTGGGATGTCCAGGTGGATCAAAATAGCTGCCCACGATATGATTGTTCCTTACAATTTTATTGAGTGTCAAGAAATAAACATCTGTGATATTTGCTGATTTGCATAATCACCACCTTTGTGCCAGAGTTGAATGGAGTCGAGACACCTATTGAATTTTGTCAAAAGTTATATGTATATATATGGAACTGTGTAGAGACATTTCTCATCGTAAGCAAGCTTTATTGATTATATGCAAAACATACGCCAAAGTTCCAAAAATATTTTTTTTTCAAGTATTCTCATCCTCTTTTTGAGTGTGTTCGACGGAGTGTTCAGATTTTCACATCATGATAACATTATTCAAATGAAAGAGGCGTTTCAGTCTTATTATAATAATGATTGAATATGCATAATACATAATAATTTTTTGTTTATAAGCACTTGTGTTGGAATTATGCTCTTAAACAGTACGTAATTTGAGAATACAGTACGTATTTCAGTTTCTTTGAGTTGCAGTGATGTTATATAATGGAAATGAAAAAAAAATATTTGTAGTCATTATAGAATATTTTCTTTTATGTATTTGCACCATGACTTAATCCTCTAAAATGAATTTCAACAGCCGCTACTTACTCCAACAAAAGGACATTTTTACATTGGATTAGGAGATCATTACACATTTATAAACAATGAATACAATAATTCTTACATAGAACTTTATGCTTTGTATAAAAAAAACATTAATACACTAATAAGCTGGCAAATGTGACCAACAACATTTGACCTTTGACACAAACACATGTGTGTATGCATATGTATCTGCACTTTAAACACAAGATTTTCCAGAAATTTGGCTAAATTATTACTGGCAATTCGAAAGTTCAAAGAGCAAAAATTGAGTTATCTGAACTATTTTTTGAATTAGGAACCTTAGTTGTATATTCATCCAATTTTACACTTTTGTTTCTCAAGAACAATCTAGAGATTTTAATGAAACTTGGTACAATATATTATTGTTCTCAGATAATCCACATGCCAGAATAGGTTCGGGTCTCAATCTGTGCATATTAATCATCTAATTTGCATAAATGAGCTTATTGTCTATAAATAATTTTAATGAAAATTTCCATAAATTTGCCTATTTTTTGCTCCTCCACAGATACATATGTGCTCTGAGGTAATCCACAGATGAAATAGTTTTTGGTTTCAATCTGTGCATATTAATTATCTAATTTGCATAAACTAGTCTATTGTCTATGAAAACTAATCTTCAGATTATGAAACTATATATAAAAACTAAATATGTGCTCAGGGATGATCCATAAATATGACTAGATTTGGGTTTAACTTGCATATTAATTTTCTAATTACATTAAATAGCCAACTTTCAATTGTTTCACAGATATCTTGAATAACACCAGATTTCAATGAGAATTGTATTATACATCTACATGTAGGTGTTCTGTTAAATTTCTGATATCTCAATAATCATTTATCTGATTTAAATTAAACTTAGTGCACCGTGACAAACCACGGACAGCAGACCACAAATGTACAATCAAAATTTATTCCTTTTTTCTGTTTTTGTTAGTGTTATAAATATAAATACTGCAGATCAGATTGCTTCCACATTGTGTATCTCTATGTGCAGTCGTATCTTAATTGCTATTTTTTTGATTAAAAGGCTAATCTTAAATTTTTAATTAATTTTCCCAATTTCTACTTCATATGCCTCCAATACCCTCAGCACAAGAGTTTTTTGTTGTTCTTTCTTTGATTTTGATATTGTTTTCAGACATACATTTTTCATTTTCTGCCTATTACCCCGCTGAATTATAAAATTAATTATTTCAGAAATTAATTTCAAGCTTCTATTCAGTTCCCTACCTCATGATACGATTTGTCAGAATGCATTTGTCTGCTAAATCAAACGAGAAATTATTTCTTCAACAGGTTGGTGATTAATTTTGGTAAATTACAGCAACACTAAATAAATTGGAATGAAGGAAATGGCATTCTGTAATTTGATTTCAGCTAGAATTTCAAGCATAATTAACTTTTGATTGGAATTTCAATTTTAATGTGTTATAATTTGTGTAATTGTTGCTTTCTTTCAATCACATTATTGGATGTTGAGGTAGATTTTGCACAAAATCCACTGTGTTAATTTCTTGTTATACTTTATATCAGCTGCAATGTTGGCCTTGTAATACTCAAAAAAATAATTAACATTGATCAGGAGTTCCTGAGAAAGACGACATGCTAATTTAATAGTCATCTCCATAGTGACTGAATACTTTGTGTGAAAAAATACCATTTTAATACCTCGATTGGCACTTCTGATATAAATCTTAGGGAGAACTTATTTCTATTATTAAATTGAATGCGGAGGGGAGTTGGCAGGGGTATTAAGAAGAGGAGCTCATGGAAGTATAATCTTAGCAATCCTTGTACTGTATAGTGTTGGTTTATGCCTACAATTTGAAGCAGTCTCGCAAATTCTGGCAGCTTTCCCTGCCTTATGTTTGATGCTCGAACCCAGCAAATGAGTGAACACAGGGTAGTATATCAGTTCACATGGCCTTTACTTTTCACATGATATCAATCCACAAACCAAAGAATAGTGATTTGCTACAATTTGATATAGATAACCAAAAAGACTGAGAAATTCTAATTTTATATTGCTACATCAAATGATAGTTTTTACTAATTAATTAATATGGTACAGTAAAATGTAGCGTCAAAATATGTTGAAGGTTGTGCAGTTGCAGTTATGGTCGCCAACGGTTTTTGCTAATCGTCAAAATCACACATTTTACTACATCTTTTCAACATAATGTGTTTTAGCATCACATACTTGTACCTCATGTTGGGTGCCAAGAAATAAACATGTATAGATATTTGCTAATTTACGTAATCACCAGCAGTGCGGCAGTGATTAATTGATGTTAATTGCTCGGAATTTATTGATTACAAATTTCAACTTTGTAGAAATGTTTTTTTCCAACATGCTGTATGAATGCATATGATGTTATTTAATTATAAAACACCATAGTCTTTTAGCCTCCATCACAAGAAGAACAGTGACATTTCCCACAATGCATTGCACTATCAAACTTACTATGGTGACCATGGCTGATGGAAACTGAATTAACCCTAGCTCTTATTGTCTGCCACCAGCACCTCTACAGTTGCAAGAACAGAATTTGGTTGTGGACGCATTACTTGTGGACATGCTGCTTCAATTTCACTCCTATCAAAACTCATACCCTTCTCATCGCTGCCATTTTGTTTTTAAGAGAAAACACAATGCAGTGTGGGTAAAACTATTGTTGGTCAATAACAAATCAAAACATGCATAGCACTCAGACTGTGGCACTTAAGATGTTAACCATACCATATCAGAGATATTTCATATTGAATGTCATAGCTGTGAATGATGTAGATGGTGAAAAAAAAATTTTTGTTTGAATGTAAATTATTTTTCCAGCTGTCTATGTTGATGTTTATTTACTTGCATTTCCATAGTCTGTAAAAAAACAATTTGTAGGAAAAAAAACCTATTGTTCTCATCATTGCAAGTTTGTTACATGTATGCAGATTTATGGTAAAATGCAATTTGCATAATATGATACAGTATGTTCTTTGTACACAGTCTCTTGTTTGTACCTTGTTTCTAATGAATAAAATTAAAAGTGTAATCACTATTAGTGAATTTCAAAACATACTTAAATAATGAAATAAATTGAATGTTAAAAATCTACCTTTTTCTCCTTTTAAATCAACACAGCATTTATATTCTAGGTGGAATTAGCTATTCATACAAAAATGCAGGTAATCTTGGGCTAGAAATATTTTGGGCCCAGACTATCTCTCCGTCATAGAATTATTGGAATTAGGCAATTTTTTTAAAAAGTAGAATATTTGTTGAGAAAAGTGGAATGATTTATTATTTTAGCTTAGTTAATGCAACGGCATTATTTGCTAGGATAACCCAGCAGCATAGTTTCACAAATTGTTAGGTCTGGCATACAGTGATTTTTAATGTACACTGACTCCAGCCACGTGTACATCACATGGGACCAACAGCTTTATGCCCCCTCTGACTCCAGACACCATTCTGTATCTATGAATACATTGAAAGTACCGGGTAATCTTTATTTCACGACAGGGACAGCTGACTATAAACCAACATTCTCTGTTTTTGCTGCCGACAGTCATGCTAAACATCAAGTCAGTTTCTTCTTGAATTGTTTTAACAAGATGAAGTGTTTTACAATCTATAACAAGATTTATTAGGTGTACTGCTTTTGTTTTAGTTTATAGCCACTACTTATGATGTAATTTCCTGTGTATGAGTGCAATGCATGATGGGTAGAATGACTGATCAATTATTACCTACTGTAAAATACTTTATTTTTAACTGGAATTAATTTTCGCTGAAAAAAAAGACTTTTTGGGTGTTTTGTATGGAATTAATTTTCACTTCTTTTTTGGTGATTTGAATGTAAATATATGAAAAAAGGTTTATTTTCACTGAATCATCACTTCAGCGAAAATAAAATCCAAGGGAAAATAAAGTATTTTACAGTATATTTTTTTTTAGAAATTCTATACTATTCCTATACCATTATTATAATAAGGAGTGTTAAATCTCTCCACTGTATTTAAACAGAGATTTTAGAACGAGCTGTTCAATTTAACCCTGAAAAGTTATTTTCAATAAACTGCATTCTATTATACACTATACATAGTGAACCATGTTTGTGATTTACTAGTTTTGTGCTATTAAATTTACAATGTTCACTTCACTATGTACTCATTTTAAAGAAGTACTGTAAAAGAATTAATTATTCACTGGGTTTTAATTTTGCTTATTTCGCTGACTGGAAAATGCGCTAAATTAAAACACAGTGAATATGTAAAATTTAGCATAGAACACCACATCTAAATGACGAAACCGTGAATTTAAAACCCACTGAATATGCCTGAAATGGTAAATCAGCTAAATTTAAACCCAGTGAAAATTAGTCATTTTACAGTATATGATTTTTTTTTTACAATTTTTTTTCATGTCATAGCATCCTGAAATCGCAAACAGTTTCTAGCAGTGAAAATTAAACCGTTTAAAGTATGTAAAAACTGGTTGAAATGCAGCTCACACACATGCCGTTAAACAGTGGGTAGAAACAACAATATGGTGCCACATGTATTGGTAACCCGTCTGTTAGTCGTATTGAACACAGTTTAAATAGCTACTGCATATCTACATGTGTTGAATTATAATAGATTTAAAGAGACAAAATTGAAATATTATAGTTGTCTTATGTATCTGAAGTACAAATCCTCTATCATTCATTTGTATCGTATTCATATTTTGTGGGGCTGCCAGTGTCAGGTCATCCAGTTACAGGTGTTCATGATGTTTCGGCCAATAATAGAATTGCTACATAATTAAATGGACCATTGCACACAGTCCTGACGCCTATTGTATCCATCTGCACGCACGCACGCACACACACACACACACATACACACACACACACACACGCATTGGTAGCTGAAATATGTATATACATGTATATATACACTGTCAATTTTTTTTTTTTTAAGGCAATTTGAACGTTTGCTTTTCTATTTCTTATTAAATTGAGTGCAGTGGGGTTGGGAGAAGGGTTAAAATTTGAAACAGAGTTGCAAAATCTGGCAGCTATTTATGCTTTTTATGCTCAACACCCAGACATTTATGTGATTCAAATCTACTGATAGGGATAAACTAACATTATACAGTGAAAGGATTCCTGCCTTTGACCCGCACATCACTTATTCTCTCTCGGTCATCCCTGATCATGTTTGCGATGTAATTAGTAAGATTCCTCTATACTGTCTTATAGTCTTCACGCAGCCCATTAATTAATTGAAATTTATCCATGATCTAATACCTGAACAATTCAGTTTCAATTTATACTATGTATGAATGATTTCTAAAAGAAATCTGTTAAAAATTCATTTGTGTTATACCTCTCATCTTCTTTTGTAATCTGTGTTATACGTTATGGTTATTGAACAAACATCTGTTGCACTTTATATTTCTCTGTACAAATCTCTGTCTTTTTACTGGAGGTTTAAATGATATGTATATTGTACATTCTTTGTGTAGCATATTTTGTCTATCAAAACTCATCTCTAGTCATCTACTCATAGTTCTGTACATATTTCCTCTATCAAAACTCATCTCGTCATCTACTCATAGTTCAGTGCATATTTTTTCTATCAAAACTCATCTCTAGTCATCTACTCATAGTTCAGTGCATATTTTCTCTATCAAAACTCATCTCTAGTTATCTACTCATAGTTCAGTGCATATTTTCTCTATCAAAACTCATCTCTAGTTATCTACTCATAGTTCAGTGCATA
Organism: Saccoglossus kowalevskii; assembly: GCF_978046115.1. Lineage (NCBI taxonomy): Eukaryota > Metazoa > Hemichordata > Enteropneusta > Harrimaniidae > Saccoglossus > Saccoglossus kowalevskii. The sequence goes on along the minus strand of NW_028188774.1, from coordinate 6,869 downwards.
TTTTCTCTATCAAAACTCATCTCTAGTCATCTACTCATAGTTCTGTACATATTTTCTCTATCAAAACTCATCTCGTCATCTACTCATAGTTCAGTGCATGTTTTCTCTATCAAAACTCATCTCGTCATCTACTCATAGTTCAGTGCATATTTTCTCTATCAAAACTCATCTCTAGTTATCTACTCATAGTTCTGTACATATTTTCTCTATCAAAACTCATCTCTAGTCATCTACTCATAGTTCTGTACATATTTTCTCCATCAAAACTCATCTCGTTATTCATAGTTCATAGTTCAGTGCATATTTTCTCTATCAAAACTCATCTCTAGTCATCTACTCATAGTTCAGTGCATATTTTCTCTATCAAAACTCATCTCGTCATCTACTCATAGTTCTGTACATATTTTCTCTATCAACACTCATCTCTCGTCATCTACTCATAGTTCTGTACATATTTTCTCTATCAAAACTCATCTCGTCATCTACTCATAGTTCTGTACATATTTTCTCTATCAAAACTCATCTCTCGTCATCTACTCATAGTTCAGTGCATATTTTCTCTATCAAAACTCATCTCTAGTCATCTACTCATAGTTCAGTGCATATTTTCTCTATCAAAACTCATCTCGTCATCTACTCATAGTTCAGTGCATATTTTCTCTATCAAAACTCATATCGTCATCTACTCATAGTTCTGTACATATTTTCTCTATCAAAACTCATCTCTAGTTATCTACTCATAGTTCTGTACATATTTTCTCTATCAAAACTCATCTCGTCATCTACTCATAGTTCTGTACATATTTTCTCTATCAAAACTCATCTCGTCATCTACTCATAGTTCAGTGCATATTTTCTCTATCAAAACTCATCTCGTCATCTACTCATAGTTCAGTGCATATTTTCTCTATCAAAACTCATCTCTCGTCATCTACTCATAGTTCAGTGCATATTTTCTCTATCAAAACTCATCTCGTCATCTACTCATAGTTCTGTACATATTTTCTCTATCAAAACTCATCTCTCGTCATCTACTCATAGTTCTGTGCATATTTTCTCTATCAAAACTCATCTCGTTATCTACTCAGTTCTGTACATATTTTCTCTATCAAACCTCATCTCGTCATCTACTCATAGTTCTGTACATATTTTCTCTATCAAAACTCATCTCTAGTTATCTACTCATAGTTCAGTGCATATTTTCTCTATCAAAACTCATCTCTAGTCATCTACTCATAGTTCTGTACATATTTTCTCTATCAAAACTCATCTCTAGTTATCTACTCATAGTTCTGTACATATTTTCTCTATCAAAACTCATCTCTCGTCATCTACTCATAGTTCTGTACATATTTTCTCTATCAAAACTCATCTCGTCATCTACTCATAGTTCAGTGCATATTTTCTCTATCAAAACTCATCTCGTCATCTACTCATAGTTCTGTACATATTTTCTCTATCAAAACTCATCTCTCGTCATCTACTCATAGTTCTGTACATATTTTCTCTTTCAAAACTTATCTCGTCATCTACTCATAGTTCTGTACATATTTTCTCTATCAAAACTCATCTCTCGTGATCTACTCATAGTTCTGTACATATTTTCTCTATCAAAACTCATATTTTCTCTATCAAAACTCATCTCTAGTCATCTACTCATAGTTCTGTACATATTTTCTCTAACAAAACTCATCTCGTCATCTACTCATAGTTCTGTACATATTTTCTCTATCAAAACTCATCTCTCGTCATCTACTCATAGTTCAGTGCATATTTTCTCTATCAAAACTCATCTCGTCATCTACTCATAGTTCAGTGCATATTTTCTCTATCAAAACTCATCTCTAGTCATCTACTCATAGTTCAGTGCATATTTTCTTTATCAACAACGTTATAAACAAGCCATGCATGGCACAGTCCCCGTTAGTTATCAAATTTAAGATGTATAGTTTTGTTTTATATAGTAATATAGCTGGAATATAACCATGTCAGGAATATGATTTTTTTAACATTAAAATGATTGACATTTGTATCTGATCGTCAAACAAGTACTTGTCCATATTGAGAGATATTGCTCATTCATCAAAATCAGCCGTTTTGAATACATGTATATATATATATATATAACATGTTGTATAATGAATATATAAAATTTAAATATATAAGTCAAAGCATTTAAGAGATATGGCTCTAGAAGAATAATCATTAAAACAAAATGACCGCCAGTCAGCCATTTTGAATCCAATCTGAAAAATAAAATGACGTTTCATCAGGTACCCGTAATGTCTAATGTATGTACCAAGTTTGAACGAAATCCATCCATAAATGCCAGAAATGCTTGATATTTGATGATTTTTTTAGCACAAAAATTACCACCATTTGGCCATTTTGAATAGGATCGTCAAACCAATATATCTGTCTATGTATAATGAATATTTAAAATTTGAACATAATCAGTCAAAACAAGTTGGAGTTTTGGTTCCAGAAGCCCATTCATTAAAACAAAATGGCCGCCAATTGGCCATTTTTAATGTTATCTGGAAAACAAAATTATTTGCATCAAGGTCCCATAATGTCTAATGTATATATCAAGTTTGAACAAAATCCATCTGTAAACAGATCGTGAAACAAATTGATGAGCATATGTATAATATCATGTATGATGTATGTGTGTATTTTTAAGATACAGTTCCGCACGCAAGCACGGGCACACGGAGGTCAAAACATAAGTCCCCGTTTTCGGGGACTACCGTACTTCCCTGAGTATAAGCCCAGGGGCCTGAACATGTAACATCGGAAAAAATAAGGGTGGGCTTATACTCGAGGACCACCTCAGAAAAAATAATGTTTTGGTGCGTTTAAAACTGTAACCATCTTCCTAGCCTCGAAACATTATCCAAATTACATTTTTCGTTCACAGCGCCGGTCTCGGGGGAATATTACGTCTTTTTGAGAAAACAAAAATGCGAAATGAGCCGTCATTGATTTCAACGACGTTTTTTTATAATGAAGAAACAAATATGAACAAAAAACAATAAATTTATTACAATACGGTTCACATACCGTCTGTATTTACATACAGTGCAAAAATGGATAGGGTCTGTGGGAAAATGGTTGAAGGCAAGGTCGTACTCAAACTCTCGATACAAAGGTATTTCCGCCATGGTTTCATCATAATTTGACCTGAACAACTTCCTTTGACCTAACAGGTCACATCTTTCGTTAACCAATGAAAATGCTCTGTCGAAGTTTTCCGATTATTGACGAAGTATTTTTATCAACGCAATGCGGAAGTGTATTTAATACCGCGATGTTAAAGTGCGATCTGTTAACACTGATTTTGACAAAAAACTGTGATTTTTTCCCTAAAAGCTGTTGATTCGCAATTTTCGAAAGGTGAACTGAGGATGAGGGAAGTATTTAAACCTTTTACGGCCGCCAACAAGTCATGTCGAAGAATAGTTTGCTCCTTCACACCCCATTCACGATAGTCTCAATGGACGCGATTATTCGGAAACGTAAATGATGATAGTGACCAGGTTTCACGACTTGACGATCACATTTTTGCCGTTTGGAAAACCACTACTCAAAAGTAATATGGATTACTTCAGTATTGCAACATCAGGGTTTATCCCGAGTAAATAACAGAATAGAAAACATGTACGTTCGCCTGCCGTGCACTCTGAAATTAATGCGAGTTTTCTTGTAAAAGCTGGAACCAAACTATCGTACCAATCATGATTTTAATGCAATGAAATACACTTTTTACACACATATTTTAATAAATGTCATCGACGCCCGGCAAAAACACCCTCGGCCTATACTCAGGGATGCCCTCAACTCGTTAAATGTCCAAAAACAGAGGGGTGGGCTTATACTCGGGGAGGGGCTTATACTCGGGGAAGTACGGTAATAAGCAATAATAAAAATTAATAAAATATGGAAATTAAAAAAAAAAATTGAACCTTTAATATTTACATGTACATCTATTTTTAATCAAGTGGTAGAACCCTGGTTTTGTTTTAAAAAATCTGTAAGAATGACAGTTTTTAACACACATTCTGCCTGTCATGTCTGTTTTCTATATGCACACCAATACTTTTTGTCGAGGCTAACATGTTTTTTTTTTTTTTCAATATCATTTTCTGAAATATTATTAATAAATATTTTCTTGATTTTAAGTTAGATAGCTGGCAATGAGTAAATAATACATGTGTAATAAAAATAATGAATAATTGTGCTTGATATTATCTTGTTCCATAACTCATAAAAATAACAAGTAATATGTCATACAGATTTACAGATATCAAATTAGATTTTCAGGTTAATTTTTAATAAAATTGATATTGTCTTTTTAATTATTCATAAGATACAGACTACAATAGAAAACACATTCTTCTATTGTTATTAGTTATATCGATTTCTTATCATTGGACGAAATATTATATGTGTTAATTTTTTTATTACATACATGTATTTTAATACTGCAGTATTCAGTTACAGGCTTGCTTGCTGAGTAATATTGATATTAACTTCAAAAATATTCAAATGAGACTCAAAAATGAGTTTTTTTTAATGCTTGGTTTTTTTGGTATTCATTGCATAGCTTGGATTACAAAAGTATATTTTAGTACTTTATAATTTTTGTCTTATTACTGTGAACCATTAAAGTTTCCTACTAGAAATGTTTGTAATTTGTGTGGTTGCTGAGTGGTTTTGTTAAAGTCACTGTCTAAATACTACAACACAAAAAGCACTCGCACAAGTTTGTCCATTTTTTTTAATGTTGATTATGAAATTATGCAAATTTTGGAAAAAAATAAGAAAAAATTACTGCTTCAATATTTTGATTTTGTCCTGACTTACTAGAAGATTATTGGTCCAATCAAAATACTAAACATACAGTATTTGGGAAACTTGGGTCTAATAGGGATGATTTCTGTGTGCAGTCTTCTGTATATAAGCAAGTAACCATATCTTAGTGATGTAAATTGGTTTAATGGACACATTAACACTGTCAATATTGTTTTGATCTCTGGTCATTATTCAATCAACCAATCAGTCATTTTCTATTGATTAGTCAGTCAATCAATTCTTTGGGATTATGATGCTAAATTGGAGATAAAATATACAATAACTAAAATACATGGCGCAGTGAAATAAACCTGCTAATGTACACTTGTATTTCACCAGAACAGGTTTCAGTGTGAGAACAGTATAGGGTGAGATCAGTGCCAAAATTATTTTTATTTGCTTTATTTGAGTGTTTTCTTCTGCATATCATCATTAAGTTGACATTTTTATATTGTCTTTGCATTAGGTTGGCATTGTCTTGATATTTTTATATTGTCTTTGCAATAGGTTGGCATTTTCTTGACATTTTTGATATTGTACCGTACTTGACCGCATTAGCGCCCAGGGGCCTCAACTCAGAAAATTTTTAGGGGTGGGCGCTTACCCGAGCACCCCCCTCGAAAAAGAGTGCAAATGAAAATTTGTATTCATCAAGTGACAAATTACGTCTTTGAGGGAAAATCAAATTACTAAATTAGTTGCGTCGTCATTGATTTTCACAATGAAGAAACAGAAATGATCACAAAAAATACGCACATTTTATTACAATATTAATTACGTGCCACCATAATTTACTGAATTAAAAACATTTGAGTCTGTTGGAACACAGTCAAAGTCAAAATTGTCATATTATTTCCACCATGATGCATTTGCAGATTTGACCTACAGCAGCGTCCCTTGACCTAATGGGTCAAGTTGGTTATTAACTAATCAGAATGCTGTATTTGACTGCCGTAATTCTTCGTAAATTCCCGAAGATTTTACGCTAACGCAATGCGGAAGTGAATTATCGATGTCGAAGTACGATCTGTTGGAATTGATTTCAGTGAATAAACGACATGGTTTTTCCAAAAAAACTAGTAACTAGCCATTTTTGAGAGGTAAACTGAATATGGCATGAAATATTTATCGCATTTTACTTTGATTAACAGGTCATTGTCGACGCGTAGTTTACACATGGTTACAGTGTTCTACGCATTCACAACATGTTCACAGCGGTCGATATCCTAGCTGTATCATATAAAAAAGATTACCAAGATTCGTTACGCAAGACCAAGTTTTAAATTAGTTACATTTTGAAGGGGTGGGCGCTTTGCCGAATGTGACCCCAAATATAAAAATTGCCCAAAAGTGGGGATGGGCACTTGCCCGATCATGGGCGCTAACGCGGTCGAGTACGGTATTTGCATTAGGTTGGCATTTTCTTGACATTTTTGATATTGTATTTGCATTAGGTTGGTATTGTCTTGATATTTTTATATTGTCTTTACATTAGGTTGGTATTGTCTTGATATTTTTATATTGTATTTGCATTAGGTTGGTATTGTCTTGATATTTTTATATTGTCTTTGAGTTAGGTTGGCATTGTCTTGATATTTTTATATTGTCTTTGCATTAGGTTGGTATTGTCTTGATATTTTTATATTGTCTTTACATTAGGTTGGTATTGTCTTGATATTTTTATATTGTCTTTACATTAGGTTGGCATTTTCTTGACATTTTTGATATTGTATTTGCATTAGGTTGGTATTGTCTTGACATTTTTATATTGTATTTGCATTAGGTTGGTATTGTCTTGACATTTTTTTATTGTCTTTACATTAGGTTGGTATTGTCTTGACATTTTTTTATTGTCTTTGCATTAGGTTGGCATTTTCTTGACATTTTTCTGTTGTCTTTGCATTAGGTTGGTATTGTCTTGACATTTGTATGTTGTCTTTGCATTAGGTTGGCATTGTCTTGATATTTTTATATTGTCTTTGAGTTAGGTTGGCATTGTCTTGACATTTTTATAT
>NW_028188773.1:0-36568 GCF_978046115.1 Saccoglossus kowalevskii | reverse complement strand
AAAATAAAGATGGCGGAGTATAGCGTTGATTCATCTCGTTCTACTCTGGATTACTTGGAGTCAATAAAGATCCTAGAAAGTTAGTATTTATATGCCTGTGTGTTTTTTGTTTGTTTGTTTTTTCACTGTCTTTGACTTTCCCAGTATGTTTGTTGCTGTTGACAACAATTCAGTCCTCTGCCAGGCTTCAGTCAATGTTTTTCTTCACTACCTACCCAACTCCTCGTCGGGCACTATGTAGCTGGTGTGGTATATTTATCACAGACAGTAGGGCAATTGTCACATTTAGTGCTCCAAGAAAATATTCTCTGTCCATGTGTATTTATATAAATAGATGCAGTTTCTTTGGCTTGAATAACGATCACTGGCTTCGTACATACAGGTATACTGGTTTACCTGTTTCTAGTTGAAATATAGCCAATCTTATTAACCAAGACAGTTGGACATTTGCCACATGTCACAACACTCATTTCCAAGTGCCATAGCTTGAAACAAGTAGTCAAATCTGATATTGGCTGGAGCTTTAGTTTATATGGACATGGTAAATGGCAAACTAGATGGTCAGAAAGTAATAAAAATAATCACAGCTTTACTCCACCCACCCCACTATGAAGTAAAAGGCTGTTTATAAGGCCATGTATGATGGTTTCATTTTTCTTATGGAAAACAATTTTAATTAAAAACTTCTATGCTCCTGTACCCAACCGTGGGGGTTCATCACACTAAACAACAGGTGTCACTATTACTAAGATAAATGTACTTTTTTTTCATTAAAATTACTGAATGCTTATACATATGTACTAAAACGTTAGTTAACATTTAATATCAGGCAATGCATTGGTTCATTACCCTGGCTACGTGTTAAAATGGTTATGAATTCATTTTGGATAAGTACGTACATAACCGACCAATCTTGGACTTTATTTCAATATGTTGGTCAGGGTTCAGACCCTGTGTATTTTTCGGTGGGTACCGTTTAATTTCATTACCCTGGCTACGTGTTAAAATGGTTATGAATTCACTCTGGATAAGTACGTACATAACCGACCAATCTTGGACTTTATTTCAATATGTTGGTCAGGGTTCTGACCCTGTGTATTTTTCGGTGGGTACCGTTTAATTTCATTACCCTGGCTACGTGTTAAAATGGTTATGAATTCACTCTGGATAAGTACGTACATAACCGACCAATCTTGGACTTTATTTCAATATGTTGGTCAGGGTTCAGACCCTGTGTATTTTTCGGTGGGTACCGTTTAATTTCATTACCCTGGCTACGTGTTAAAATGGTTATGAATTCACTCTGGATAAGTACGTACATAACCGACCAATCTTGGACTTTATTTCAATATGTTGGTCAGGGTTCTGACCCTGTGTATTTTTCGGTGGGTACCGTTTAATTTCATTACCCTGGCTACGTGTTAAAATGGTTATGAATTCATTTTGGATAAGTACGTACATAACCGACCAATCTTGGACTTTATTTTGCATGCAGGTAAGGTACACCTACAGACATAACTGTGGACATTCAGTTCTTTTTATTTAGATCATGGCAATTTTTTGGTCAGAGCGCCCTCTAGTTTTGTGGAGAATCATGTTCATTTGGAATGCTCTGATTGGATGGAAGTTCAAGCCTAGCAAGGTGTGATAGAATTGGCCTGTTATGTTCAGATTCAAATAAGCATGAACCACTAATTTGACAGGGAAGTGATACTTATAATGCAGCAAGCTGTTCTAATTGCTGTTGTGGTAGAGTTTTTCTATTTTCCTGTCAAATGCATTTATTGGTCCACTGAAAAATGAAAATAATGTTCCCTGTAACTTAGACTCTTATTGATCAAGGCATTTTAAAAATCATGGGTGTTAACTCCCCTCAAGTTATGACCCGTTGTCCCCTACAGAATAATGGTTGCATCTAATATTAAAATAAAGATGGCGGAGTATAGCGTTGATTCATCTCGTTCTACTCTGGATTACTTGGAGTCAATAAAGATCCTAGAAAGTTAGTATTTATATGCCTGTGTGTTTTTTGTTTGTTTGTTTTTTCACTGTCTTTGACTTTCCCAGTATGTTTGTTGCTGTTGACAACAATTCAGTCCTCTGCCAGGCTTCAGTCAATGTTTTTCTTCACTACCTACCCAACTCCTCGTCGGGCACTATGTAGCTGGTGTGGTATATTTATCACAGACAGTAGGGCAATTGTCACATTTAGTGCTCCAAGAAAATATTCTCTGTCCATGTGTATTTATATAAATAGATGCAGTTTCTTTGGCTTGAATAACGATCACTGGCTTCGTACATACAGGTATACTGGTTTACCTGTTTCTAGTTGAAATATAGCCAATCTTATTAACCAAGACAGTTGGACATTTGCCACATGTCACAACACTCATTTCCAAGTGCCATAGCTTGAAACAAGTAGTCAAATCTGATATTGGCTGGAGCTTTAGTTTATATGGACATGGTAAATGGCAAACTAGATGGTCAGAAAGTAATAAAAATAATCACAGCTTTACTCCACCCACCCCACTATGAAGTAAAAGGCTGTTTATAAGGCCATGTATGATGGTTTCATTTTTCTTATGGAAAACAATTTTAATTAAAAACTTCTATGCTCCTGTACCCAACCGTGGGGGTTCATCACACTAAACAACAGGTGTCACTATTACTAAGATAAATGTACTTTTTTTTCATTAAAATTACTGAATGCTTATACATATGTACTAAAACGTTAGTTAACATTTAATATCAGGCAATGCATTGGTTCATTACCCTGGCTACGTGTTAAAATGGTTATGAATTCATTTTGGATAAGTACGTACATAACCGACCAATCTTGGACTTTATTTCAATATGTTGGTCAGGGTTCAGACCCTGTGTATTTTTCGGTGGGTACCGTTTAATTTCATTACCCTGGCTACGTGTTAAAATGGTTATGAATTCACTCTGGATAAGTACGTACATAACCGACCAATCTTGGACTTTATTTCAATATGTTGGTCAGGGTTCTGACCCTGTGTATTTTTCGGTGGGTACCGTTTAATTTCATTACCCTGGCTACGTGTTAAAATGGTTATGAATTCACTCTGGATAAGTACGTACATAACCGACCAATCTTGGACTTTATTTCAATATGTTGGTCAGGGTTCAGACCCTGTGTATTTTTCGGTGGGTACCGTTTAATTTCATTACCCTGGCTACGTGTTAAAATGGTTATGAATTCACTCTGGATAAGTACGTACATAACCGACCAATCTTGGACTTTATTTCAATATGTTGGTCAGGGTTCTGACCCTGTGTATTTTTCGGTGGGTACCGTTTAATTTCATTACCCTGGCTACGTGTTAAAATGGTTATGAATTCATTTTGGATAAGTACGTACATAACCGACCAATCTTGGACTTTATTTTGCATGCAGGTAAGGTACACCTACAGACATAACTGTGGACATTCAGTTCTTTTTATTTAGATCATGGCAATTTTTTGGTCAGAGCGCCCTCTAGTTTTGTGGAGAATCATGTTCATTTGGAATGCTCTGATTGGATGGAAGTTCAAGCCTAGCAAGGTGTGATAGAATTGGCCTGTTATGTTCAGATTCAAATAAGCATGAACCACTAATTTGACAGGGAAGTGATACTTATAATGCAGCAAGCTGTTCTAATTGCTGTTGTGGTAGAGTTTTTCTATTTTCCTGTCAAATGCATTTATTGGTCCACTGAAAAATGAAAATAATGTTCCCTGTAACTTAGACTCTTATTGATCAAGGCATTTTAAAAATCATGGGTGTTAACTCCCCTCAAGTTATGACCCGTTGTCCCCTACAGAATAATGGTTGCATCTAATATTAAAATAAAGATGGCGGAGTATAGCGTTGATTCATCTCGTTCTACTCTGGATTACTTGGAGTCAATAAAGATCCTAGAAAGTTAGTATTTATATGCCTGTGTGTTTTTTGTTTGTTTGTTTTTTCACTGTCTTTGACTTTCCCAGTATGTTTGTTGCTGTTGACAACAATTCAGTCCTCTGCCAGGCTTCAGTCAATGTTTTTCTTCACTACCTACCCAACTCCTCGTCGGGCACTATGTAGCTGGTGTGGTATATTTATCACAGACAGTAGGGCAATTGTCACATTTAGTGCTCCAAGAAAATATTCTCTGTCCATGTGTATTTATATAAATAGATGCAGTTTCTTTGGCTTGAATAACGATCACTGGCTTCGTACATACAGGTATACTGGTTTACCTGTTTCTAGTTGAAATATAGCCAATCTTATTAACCAAGACAGTTGGACATTTGCCACATGTCACAACACTCATTTCCAAGTGCCATAGCTTGAAACAAGTAGTCAAATCTGATATTGGCTGGAGCTTTAGTTTATATGGACATGGTAAATGGCAAACTAGATGGTCAGAAAGTAATAAAAATAATCACAGCTTTACTCCACCCACCCCACTATGAAGTAAAAGGCTGTTTATAAGGCCATGTATGATGGTTTCATTTTTCTTATGGAAAACAATTTTAATTAAAAACTTCTATGCTCCTGTACCCAACCGTGGGGGTTCATCACACTAAACAACAGGTGTCACTATTACTAAGATAAATGTACTTTTTTTTCATTAAAATTACTGAATGCTTATACATATGTACTAAAACGTTAGTTAACATTTAATATCAGGCAATGCATTGGTTCATTACCCTGGCTACGTGTTAAAATGGTTATGAATTCATTTTGGATAAGTACGTACATAACCGACCAATCTTGGACTTTATTTCAATATGTTGGTCAGGGTTCAGACCCTGTGTATTTTTCGGTGGGTACCGTTTAATTTCATTACCCTGGCTACGTGTTAAAATGGTTATGAATTCACTCTGGATAAGTACGTACATAACCGACCAATCTTGGACTTTATTTCAATATGTTGGTCAGGGTTCTGACCCTGTGTATTTTTCGGTGGGTACCGTTTAATTTCATTACCCTGGCTACGTGTTAAAATGGTTATGAATTCACTCTGGATAAGTACGTACATAACCGACCAATCTTGGACTTTATTTCAATATGTTGGTCAGGGTTCAGACCCTGTGTATTTTTCGGTGGGTACCGTTTAATTTCATTACCCTGGCTACGTGTTAAAATGGTTATGAATTCACTCTGGATAAGTACGTACATAACCGACCAATCTTGGACTTTATTTCAATATGTTGGTCAGGGTTCTGACCCTGTGTATTTTTCGGTGGGTACCGTTTAATTTCATTACCCTGGCTACGTGTTAAAATGGTTATGAATTCATTTTGGATAAGTACGTACATAACCGACCAATCTTGGACTTTATTTTGCATGCAGGTAAGGTACACCTACAGACATAACTGTGGACATTCAGTTCTTTTTATTTAGATCATGGCAATTTTTTGGTCAGAGCGCCCTCTAGTTTTGTGGAGAATCATGTTCATTTGGAATGCTCTGATTGGATGGAAGTTCAAGCCTAGCAAGGTGTGATAGAATTGGCCTGTTATGTTCAGATTCAAATAAGCATGAACCACTAATTTGACAGGGAAGTGATACTTATAATGCAGCAAGCTGTTCTAATTGCTGTTGTGGTAGAGTTTTTCTATTTTCCTGTCAAATGCATTTATTGGTCCACTGAAAAATGAAAATAATGTTCCCTGTAACTTAGACTCTTATTGATCAAGGCATTTTAAAAATCATGGGTGTTAACTCCCCTCAAGTTATGACCCGTTGTCCCCTACAGAATAATGGTTGCATCTAATATTAAAATAAAGATGGCGGAGTATAGCGTTGATTCATCTCGTTCTACTCTGGATTACTTGGAGTCAATAAAGATCCTAGAAAGTTAGTATTTATATGCCTGTGTGTTTTTTGTTTGTTTGTTTTTTCACTGTCTTTGACTTTCCCAGTATGTTTGTTGCTGTTGACAACAATTCAGTCCTCTGCCAGGCTTCAGTCAATGTTTTTCTTCACTACCTACCCAACTCCTCGTCGGGCACTATGTAGCTGGTGTGGTATATTTATCACAGACAGTAGGGCAATTGTCACATTTAGTGCTCCAAGAAAATATTCTCTGTCCATGTGTATTTATATAAATAGATGCAGTTTCTTTGGCTTGAATAACGATCACTGGCTTCGTACATACAGGTATACTGGTTTACCTGTTTCTAGTTGAAATATAGCCAATCTTATTAACCAAGACAGTTGGACATTTGCCACATGTCACAACACTCATTTCCAAGTGCCATAGCTTGAAACAAGTAGTCAAATCTGATATTGGCTGGAGCTTTAGTTTATATGGACATGGTAAATGGCAAACTAGATGGTCAGAAAGTAATAAAAATAATCACAGCTTTACTCCACCCACCCCACTATGAAGTAAAAGGCTGTTTATAAGGCCATGTATGATGGTTTCATTTTTCTTATGGAAAACAATTTTAATTAAAAACTTCTATGCTCCTGTACCCAACCGTGGGGGTTCATCACACTAAACAACAGGTGTCACTATTACTAAGATAAATGTACTTTTTTTTCATTAAAATTACTGAATGCTTATACATATGTACTAAAACGTTAGTTAACATTTAATATCAGGCAATGCATTGGTTCATTACCCTGGCTACGTGTTAAAATGGTTATGAATTCATTTTGGATAAGTACGTACATAACCGACCAATCTTGGACTTTATTTCAATATGTTGGTCAGGGTTCAGACCCTGTGTATTTTTCGGTGGGTACCGTTTAATTTCATTACCCTGGCTACGTGTTAAAATGGTTATGAATTCACTCTGGATAAGTACGTACATAACCGACCAATCTTGGACTTTATTTCAATATGTTGGTCAGGGTTCTGACCCTGTGTATTTTTCGGTGGGTACCGTTTAATTTCATTACCCTGGCTACGTGTTAAAATGGTTATGAATTCACTCTGGATAAGTACGTACATAACCGACCAATCTTGGACTTTATTTCAATATGTTGGTCAGGGTTCAGACCCTGTGTATTTTTCGGTGGGTACCGTTTAATTTCATTACCCTGGCTACGTGTTAAAATGGTTATGAATTCACTCTGGATAAGTACGTACATAACCGACCAATCTTGGACTTTATTTCAATATGTTGGTCAGGGTTCTGACCCTGTGTATTTTTCGGTGGGTACCGTTTAATTTCATTACCCTGGCTACGTGTTAAAATGGTTATGAATTCATTTTGGATAAGTACGTACATAACCGACCAATCTTGGACTTTATTTTGCATGCAGGTAAGGTACACCTACAGACATAACTGTGGACATTCAGTTCTTTTTATTTAGATCATGGCAATTTTTTGGTCAGAGCGCCCTCTAGTTTTGTGGAGAATCATGTTCATTTGGAATGCTCTGATTGGATGGAAGTTCAAGCCTAGCAAGGTGTGATAGAATTGGCCTGTTATGTTCAGATTCAAATAAGCATGAACCACTAATTTGACAGGGAAGTGATACTTATAATGCAGCAAGCTGTTCTAATTGCTGTTGTGGTAGAGTTTTTCTATTTTCCTGTCAAATGCATTTATTGGTCCACTGAAAAATGAAAATAATGTTCCCTGTAACTTAGACTCTTATTGATCAAGGCATTTTAAAAATCATGGGTGTTAACTCCCCTCAAGTTATGACCCGTTGTCCCCTACAGAATAATGGTTGCATCTAATATTAAAATAAAGATGGCGGAGTATAGCGTTGATTCATCTCGTTCTACTCTGGATTACTTGGAGTCAATAAAGATCCTAGAAAGTTAGTATTTATATGCCTGTGTGTTTTTTGTTTGTTTGTTTTTTCACTGTCTTTGACTTTCCCAGTATGTTTGTTGCTGTTGACAACAATTCAGTCCTCTGCCAGGCTTCAGTCAATGTTTTTCTTCACTACCTACCCAACTCCTCGTCGGGCACTATGTAGCTGGTGTGGTATATTTATCACAGACAGTAGGGCAATTGTCACATTTAGTGCTCCAAGAAAATATTCTCTGTCCATGTGTATTTATATAAATAGATGCAGTTTCTTTGGCTTGAATAACGATCACTGGCTTCGTACATACAGGTATACTGGTTTACCTGTTTCTAGTTGAAATATAGCCAATCTTATTAACCAAGACAGTTGGACATTTGCCACATGT
This sequence comes from Saccoglossus kowalevskii, assembly GCF_978046115.1. NCBI lineage: Eukaryota > Metazoa > Hemichordata > Enteropneusta > Harrimaniidae > Saccoglossus > Saccoglossus kowalevskii. The sequence goes on along the minus strand of NW_028188773.1, from coordinate 28,418 downwards.
CACAACACTCATTTCCAAGTGCCATAGCTTGAAACAAGTAGTCAAATCTGATATTGGCTGGAGCTTTAGTTTATATGGACATGGTAAATGGCAAACTAGATGGTCAGAAAGTAATAAAAATAATCACAGCTTTACTCCACCCACCCCACTATGAAGTAAAAGGCTGTTTATAAGGCCATGTATGATGGTTTCATTTTTCTTATGGAAAACAATTTTAATTAAAAACTTCTATGCTCCTGTACCCAACCGTGGGGGTTCATCACACTAAACAACAGGTGTCACTATTACTAAGATAAATGTACTTTTTTTTCATTAAAATTACTGAATGCTTATACATATGTACTAAAACGTTAGTTAACATTTAATATCAGGCAATGCATTGGTTCATTACCCTGGCTACGTGTTAAAATGGTTATGAATTCATTTTGGATAAGTACGTACATAACCGACCAATCTTGGACTTTATTTCAATATGTTGGTCAGGGTTCTGACCCTGTGTATTTTTCGGTGGGTACCGTTTAATTTCATTACCCTGGCTACGTGTTAAAATGGTTATGAATTCATTTTGGATAAGTACGTACATAACCGACCAATCTTGGACTTTATTTCAATATGTTGGTCAGGGTTCTGACCCTGTGTATTTTTCGGTGGGTACCGTTTAATTTCACCACCCTGGCTACGTGTTAAAATGGTTATGAATTCATTTTGGATAAGTACGTACATAACCGACCAATCTTGGACTTTATTTCAATATGTTGGTCAGGGTTCAGACCCTGTGTATTTTTCGGTGGGTACCGTTTAATTTCATTACCCTGGCTACGTGTTAAAATGGTTATGAATTCACTCTGGATAAGTACGTACATAACCGACCAATCTTGGACTTTATTTCAATATGTTGGTCAGGGTTCTGACCCTGTGTATTTTTCGGTGGGTACCGTTTAATTTCATTACCCTGGCTACGTGTTAAAATGGTTATGAATTCATTTTGGATAAGTACGTACATAACCGACCAATCTTGGACTTTATTTCAATATGTTGGTCAGGGTTCAGACCCTGTGTATTTTTCGGTGGGTACCGTTTAATTTCATTACCCTGGCTACGTGTTAAAATGGTTATGAATTCACTCTGGATAAGTACGTACATAACCGACCAATCTTGGACTTTATTTCAATATGTTGGTCAGGGTTCTGACCCTGTGTATTTTTCGGTGGGTACCGTTTAATTTCATTACCCTGGCTACGTGTTAAAATGGTTATGAATTCATTTTGGATAAGTACGTACATAACCGACCAATCTTGGACTTTAATTCAATGTGTTGGTCAGGGTTCTGACCCTGTGTATTTTTCGGTGGGTACCGTTTAATTTCATTACCCTGGCTACGTGTTAAAATGGGTCTGAAGTCACTCTGGATAAGTACGTACATAACCGACCAATCTTGGACTTTAATTCAATGTGTTGGTCAGGGTTCTGACGCTGTGTATTTTTCGGTGGGTACCGTTTAATTTCATTACCCTGGCTACGTGTTAAAATGGTTATGAATTCATTTTGGATAAGTACGTACATAACCGACCAATCTTGGACTTTATTTCAATATGTTGGTCAGGGTTCTGACCCTGTGTATTTTTCGGTGGGTACCGTTTAATTTCATTACCCTGGCTACGTGTTAAAATGGTTATGAATTCATTTTGGATAAGTACGTACATAACCGACCAATCTTGGACTTTATTTTGCATGCAGGTAAGGTACACCTACAGACATAACTGTGGACATTCAGTTCTTTTTATTTAGATCATGGCAATTTTTTGGTCAGAGCGCCCTCTAGTTTTGTGGAGAATCATGTTCATTTGGAATGCTCTGATTGGATGGAAGTTCAAGCCTAGCAAGGTGTGATAGAATTGGCCTGTTATGTTCAGATTCAAATAAGCATGAACCACTAATTTGACAGGGAAGTGATACTTATAATGCAGCAAGCTGTTCTAATTGCTGTTGTGGTAGAGTTTTTCTATTTTCCTGTCAAATGCATTTATTGGTCCACTGAAAAATGAAAATAATGTTCCCTGTAACTTAGACTCTTATTGATCAAGGCATTTTAAAAATCATGGGTGTTAACTCCCCTCAAGTTATGACCCGTTGTCCCCTACAGAATAATGGTTGCATCTAATATTAAAATAAAGATGGCGGAGTATAGCGTTGATTCATCTCGTTCTACTCTGGATTACTTGGAGTCAATAAAGATCCTAGAAAGTTAGTATTTATATGCCTGTGTGTTTTTTGTTTGTTTGTTTTTTCACTGTCTTTGACTTTCCCAGTATGTTTGTTGCTGTTGACAACAATTCAGTCCTCTGCCAGGCTTCAGTCAATGTTTTTCTTCACTACCTACCCAACTCCTCGTCGGGCACTATGTAGCTGGTGTGGTATATTTATCACAGACAGTAGGGCAATTGTCACATTTAGTGCTCCAAGAAAATATTCTCTGTCCATGTGTATTTATATAAATAGATGCAGTTTCTTTGGCTTGAATAACGATCACTGGCTTCGTACATACAGGTATACTGGTTTACCTGTTTCTAGTTGAAATATAGCCAATCTTATTAACCAAGACAGTTGGACATTTGCCACATGTCACAACACTCATTTCCAAGTGCCATAGCTTGAAACAAGTAGTCAAATCTGATATTGGCTGGAGCTTTAGTTTATATGGACATGGTAAATGGCAAACTAGATGGTCAGAAAGTAATAAAAATAATCACAGCTTTACTCCACCCACCCCACTATGAAGTAAAAGGCTGTTTATAAGGCCATGTATGATGGTTTCATTTTTCTTATGGAAAACAATTTTAATTAAAAACTTCTATGCTCCTGTACCCAACCGTGGGGGTTCATCACACTAAACAACAGGTGTCACTATTACTAAGATAAATGTACTTTTTTTTCATTAAAATTACTGAATGCTTATACATATGTACTAAAACGTTAGTTAACATTTAATATCAGGCAATGCATTGGTTCATTACCCTGGCTACGTGTTAAAATGGTTATGAATTCATTTTGGATAAGTACGTACATAACCGACCAATCTTGGACTTTATTTCAATATGTTGGTCAGGGTTCTGACCCTGTGTATTTTTCGGTGGGTACCGTTTAATTTCATTACCCTGGCTACGTGTTAAAATGGTTATGAATTCATTTTGGATAAGTACGTACATAACCGACCAATCTTGGACTTTATTTTGCATGCAGGTAAGGTACACCTACAGACATAACTGTGGACATTCAGTTCTTTTTATTTAGATCATGGCAATTTTTTGGTCAGAGCGCCCTCTAGTTTTGTGGAGAATCATGTTCATTTGGAATGCTCTGATTGGATGGAAGTTCAAGCCTAGCAAGGTGTGATAGAATTGGCCTGTTATGTTCAGATTCAAATAAGCATGAACCACTAATTTGACAGGGAAGTGATACTTATAATGCAGCAAGCTGTTCTAATTGCTGTTGTGGTAGAGTTTTTCTATTTTCCTGTCAAATGCATTTATTGGTCCACTGAAAAATGAAAATAATGTTCCCTGTAACTTAGACTCTTATTGATCAAGGCATTTTAAAAATCATGGGTGTTAACTCCCCTCAAGTTATGACCCGTTGTCCCCTACAGAATAATGGTTGCATCTAATATTAAAATAAAGATGGCGGAGTATAGCGTTGATTCATCTCGTTCTACTCTGGATTACTTGGAGTCAATAAAGATCCTAGAAAGTTAGTATTTATATGCCTGTGTGTTTTTTGTTTGTTTGTTTTTTCACTGTCTTTGACTTTCCCAGTATGTTTGTTGCTGTTGACAACAATTCAGTCCTCTGCCAGGCTTCAGTCAATGTTTTTCTTCACTACCTACCCAACTCCTCGTCGGGCACTATGTAGCTGGTGTGGTATATTTATCACAGACAGTAGGGCAATTGTCACATTTAGTGCTCCAAGAAAATATTCTCTGTCCATGTGTATTTATATAAATAGATGCAGTTTCTTTGGCTTGAATAACGATCACTGGCTTCGTACATACAGGTATACTGGTTTACCTGTTTCTAGTTGAAATATAGCCAATCTTATTAACCAAGACAGTTGGACATTTGCCACATGTCACAACACTCATTTCCAAGTGCCATAGCTTGAAACAAGTAGTCAAATCTGATATTGGCTGGAGCTTTAGTTTATATGGACATGGTAAATGGCAAACTAGATGGTCAGAAAGTAATAAAAATAATCACAGCTTTACTCCACCCACCCCACTATGAAGTAAAAGGCTGTTTATAAGGCCATGTATGATGGTTTCATTTTTCTTATGGAAAACAATTTTAATTAAAAACTTCTATGCTCCTGTACCCAACCGTGGGGGTTCATCACACTAAACAACAGGTGTCACTATTACTAAGATAAATGTACTTTTTTTTCATTAAAATTACTGAATGCTTATACATATGTACTAAAACGTTAGTTAACATTTAATATCAGGCAATGCATTGGTTCATTACCCTGGCTACGTGTTAAAATGGTTATGAATTCATTTTGGATAAGTACGTACATAACCGACCAATCTTGGACTTTATTTCAATATGTTGGTCAGGGTTCTGACCCTGTGTATTTTTCGGTGGGTACCGTTTAATTTCATTACCCTGGCTACGTGTTAAAATGGTTATGAATTCATTTTGGATAAGTACGTACATAACCGACCAATCTTGGACTTTATTTCAATATGTTGGTCAGGGTTCTGACCCTGTGTATTTTTCGGTGGGTACCGTTTAATTTCATTACCCTGGCTACGTGTTAAAATGGTTATGAATTCACTCTGGATAAGTACGTACATAACCGACCAATCTTGGACTTTATTTCAATATGTTGGTCAGGGTTCAGACCCTGTGTATTTTTCGGTGGGTACCGTTTAATTTCATTACCCTGGCTACGTGTTAAAATGGTTATGAATTCACTCTGGATAAGTACGTACATAACCGACCAATCTTGGACTTTATTTCAATATGTTGGTCAGGGTTCTGACCCTGTGTATTTTTCGGTGGGTACCGTTTAATTTCATTACCCTGGCTACGTGTTAAAATGGTTATGAATTCATTTTGGATAAGTACGTACATAACCGACCAATCTTGGACTTTATTTTGCATGCAGGTAAGGTACACCTACAGACATAACTGTGGACATTCAGTTCTTTTTATTTAGATCATGGCAATTTTTTGGTCAGAGCGCCCTCTAGTTTTGTGGAGAATCATGTTCATTTGGAATGCTCTGATTGGATGGAAGTTCAAGCCTAGCAAGGTGTGATAGAATTGGCCTGTTATGTTCAGATTCAAATAAGCATGAACCACTAATTTGACAGGGAAGTGATACTTATAATGCAGCAAGCTGTTCTAATTGCTGTTGTGGTAGAGTTTTTCTATTTTCCTGTCAAATGCATTTATTGGTCCACTGAAAAATGAAAATAATGTTCCCTGTAACTTAGACTCTTATTGATCAAGGCATTTTAAAAATCATGGGTGTTAACTCCCCTCAAGTTATGACCCGTTGTCCCCTACAGAATAATGGTTGCATCTAATATTAAAATAAAGATGGCGGAGTATAGCGTTGATTCATCTCGTTCTACTCTGGATTACTTGGAGTCAATAAAGATCCTAGAAAGTTAGTATTTATATGCCTGTGTGTTTTTTGTTTGTTTGTTTTTTCACTGTCTTTGACTTTCCCAGTATGTTTGTTGCTGTTGACAACAATTCAGTCCTCTGCCAGGCTTCAGTCAATGTTTTTCTTCACTACCTACCCAACTCCTCGTCGGGCACTATGTAGCTGGTGTGGTATATTTATCACAGACAGTAGGGCAATTGTCACATTTAGTGCTCCAAGAAAATATTCTCTGTCCATGTGTATTTATATAAATAGATGCAGTTTCTTTGGCTTGAATAACGATCACTGGCTTCGTACATACAGGTATACTGGTTTACCTGTTTCTAGTTGAAATATAGCCAATCTTATTAACCAAGACAGTTGGACATTTGCCACATGTCACAACACTCATTTCCAAGTGCCATAGCTTGAAACAAGTAGTCAAATCTGATATTGGCTGGAGCTTTAGTTTATATGGACATGGTAAATGGCAAACTAGATGGTCAGAAAGTAATAAAAATAATCACAGCTTTACTCCACCCACCCCACTATGAAGTAAAAGGCTGTTTATAAGGCCATGTATGATGGTTTCATTTTTCTTATGGAAAACAATTTTAATTAAAAACTTCTATGCTCCTGTACCCAACCGTGGGGGTTCATCACACTAAACAACAGGTGTCACTATTACTAAGATAAATGTACTTTTTTTTCATTAAAATTACTGAATGCTTATACATATGTACTAAAACGTTAGTTAACATTTAATATCAGGCAATGCATTGGTTCATTACCCTGGCTACGTGTTAAAATGGTTATGAATTCATTTTGGATAAGTACGTACATAACCGACCAATCTTGGACTTTATTTCAATATGTTGGTCAGGGTTCAGACCCTGTGTATTTTTCGGTGGGTACCGTTTAATTTCATTACCCTGGCTACGTGTTAAAATGGTTATGAATTCACTCTGGATAAGTACGTACATAACCGACCAATCTTGGACTTTATTTCAATATGTTGGTCAGGGTTCTGACCCTGTGTATTTTTCGGTGGGTACCGTTTAATTTCATTACCCTGGCTACGTGTTAAAATGGTTATGAATTCACTCTGGATAAGTACGTACATAACCGACCAATCTTGGACTTTATTTCAATATGTTGGTCAGGGTTCAGACCCTGTGTATTTTTCGGTGGGTACCGTTTAATTTCATTACCCTGGCTACGTGTTAAAATGGTTATGAATTCACTCTGGATAAGTACGTACATAACCGACCAATCTTGGACTTTATTTCAATATGTTGGTCAGGGTTCTGACCCTGTGTATTTTTCGGTGGGTACCGTTTAATTTCATTACCCTGGCTACGTGTTAAAATGGTTATGAATTCATTTTGGATAAGTACGTACATAACCGACCAATCTTGGACTTTATTTTGCATGCAGGTAAGGTACACCTACAGACATAACTGTGGACATTCAGTTCTTTTTATTTAGATCATGGCAATTTTTTGGTCAGAGCGCCCTCTAGTTTTGTGGAGAATCATGTTCATTTGGAATGCTCTGATTGGATGGAAGTTCAAGCCTAGCAAGGTGTGATAGAATTGGCCTGTTATGTTCAGATTCAAATAAGCATGAACCACTAATTTGACAGGGAAGTGATACTTATAATGCAGCAAGCTGTTCTAATTGCTGTTGTGGTAGAGTTTTTCTATTTTCCTGTCAAATGCATTTATTGGTCCACTGAAAAATGAAAATAATGTTCCCTGTAACTTAGACTCTTATTGATCAAGGCATTTTAAAAATCATGGGTGTTAACTCCCCTCAAGTTATGACCCGTTGTCCCCTACAGAATAATGGTTGCATCTAATATTAAAATAAAGATGGCGGAGTATAGCGTTGATTCATCTCGTTCTACTCTGGATTACTTGGAGTCAATAAAGATCCTAGAAAGTTAGTATTTATATGCCTGTGTGTTTTTTGTTTGTTTGTTTTTTCACTGTCTTTGACTTTCCCAGTATGTTTGTTGCTGTTGACAACAATTCAGTCCTCTGCCAGGCTTCAGTCAATGTTTTTCTTCACTACCTACCCAACTCCTCGTCGGGCACTATGTAGCTGGTGTGGTATATTTATCACAGACAGTAGGGCAATTGTCACATTTAGTGCTCCAAGAAAATATTCTCTGTCCATGTGTATTTATATAAATAGATGCAGTTTCTTTGGCTTGAATAACGATCACTGGCTTCGTACATACAGGTATACTGGTTTACCTGTTTCTAGTTGAAATATAGCCAATCTTATTAACCAAGACAGTTGGACATTTGCCACATGTCACAACACTCATTTCCAAGTGCCATAGCTTGAAACAAGTAGTCAAATCTGATATTGGCTGGAGCTTTAGTTTATATGGACATGGTAAATGGCAAACTAGATGGTCAGAAAGTAATAAAAATAATCACAGCTTTACTCCACCCACCCCACTATGAAGTAAAAGGCTGTTTATAAGGCCATGTATGATGGTTTCATTTTTCTTATGGAAAACAATTTTAATTAAAAACTTCTATGCTCCTGTACCCAACCGTGGGGGTTCATCACACTAAACAACAGGTGTCACTATTACTAAGATAAATGTACTTTTTTTTCATTAAAATTACTGAATGCTTATACATATGTACTAAAACGTTAGTTAACATTTAATATCAGGCAATGCATTGGTTCATTACCCTGGCTACGTGTTAAAATGGTTATGAATTCATTTTGGATAAGTACGTACATAACCGACCAATCTTGGACTTTATTTCAATATGTTGGTCAGGGTTCTGACCCTGTGTATTTTTCGGTGGGTACCGTTTAATTTCATTACCCTGGCTACGTGTTAAAATGGTTATGAATTCATTTTGGATAAGTACGTACATAACCGACCAATCTTGGACTTTATTTCAATATGTTGGTCAGGGTTCTGACCCTGTGTATTTTTCGGTGGGTACCGTTTAATTTCACCACCCTGGCTACGTGTTAAAATGGTTATGAATTCATTTTGGATAAGTACGTACATAACCGACCAATCTTGGACTTTATTTCAATATGTTGGTCAGGGTTCAGACCCTGTGTATTTTTCGGTGGGTACCGTTTAATTTCATTACCCTGGCTACGTGTTAAAATGGTTATGAATTCACTCTGGATAAGTACGTACATAACCGACCAATCTTGGACTTTATTTCAATATGTTGGTCAGGGTTCTGACCCTGTGTATTTTTCGGTGGGTACCGTTTAATTTCATTACCCTGGCTACGTGTTAAAATGGTTATGAATTCATTTTGGATAAGTACGTACATAACCGACCAATCTTGGACTTTATTTCAATATGTTGGTCAGGGTTCAGACCCTGTGTATTTTTCGGTGGGTACCGTTTAATTTCATTACCCTGGCTACGTGTTAAAATGGTTATGAATTCACTCTGGATAAGTACGTACATAACCGACCAATCTTGGACTTTATTTCAATATGTTGGTCAGGGTTCTGACCCTGTGTATTTTTCGGTGGGTACCGTTTAATTTCATTACCCTGGCTACGTGTTAAAATGGTTATGAATTCATTTTGGATAAGTACGTACATAACCGACCAATCTTGGACTTTAATTCAATGTGTTGGTCAGGGTTCTGACCCTGTGTATTTTTCGGTGGGTACCGTTTAATTTCATTACCCTGGCTACGTGTTAAAATGGGTCTGAAGTCACTCTGGATAAGTACGTACATAACCGACCAATCTTGGACTTTAATTCAATGTGTTGGTCAGGGTTCTGACTCTGTGTATTTTTCGGTGGGTACCGTTTAATTTCATTACCCTGGCTACGTGTTAAAATGGGTCTGAAGTCACTCTGGATAAGTACGTACATAACCGACCAATCTTGGACTTTAATTCAATGTGTTGGTCAGGGTTCTGACGCTGTGTATTTTTCGGTGGGTACCGTTTAATTTCATTACCCTGGCTACGTGTTAAAATGGTTATGAATTCATTTTGGATAAGTACGTACATAACCGACCAATCTTGGACTTTATTTCAATATGTTGGTCAGGGTTCTGACCCTGTGTATTTTTCGGTGGGTACCGTTTAATTTCATTACCCTGGCTACGTGTTAAAATGGTTATGAATTCATTTTGGATAAGTACGTACATAACCGACCAATCTTGGACTTTATTTTGCATGCAGGTAAGGTACACCTACAGACATAACTGTGGACATTCAGTTCTTTTTATTTAGATCATGGCAATTTTTTGGTCAGAGCGCCCTCTAGTTTTGTGGAGAATCATGTTCATTTGGAATGCTCTGATTGGATGGAAGTTCAAGCCTAGCAAGGTGTGATAGAATTGGCCTGTTATGTTCAGATTCAAATAAGCATGAACCACTAATTTGACAGGGAAGTGATACTTATAATGCAGCAAGCTGTTCTAATTGCTGTTGTGGTAGAGTTTTTCTATTTTCCTGTCAAATGCATTTATTGGTCCACTGAAAAATGAAAATAATGTTCCCTGTAACTTAGACTCTTATTGATCAAGGCATTTTAAAAATCATGGGTGTTAACTCCCCTCAAGTTATGACCCGTTGTCCCCTACAGAATAATGGTTGCATCTAATATTAAAATAAAGATGGCGGAGTATAGCGTTGATTCATCTCGTTCTACTCTGGATTACTTGGAGTCAATAAAGATCCTAGAAAGTTAGTATTTATATGCCTGTGTGTTTTTTGTTTGTTTGTTTTTTCACTGTCTTTGACTTTCCCAGTATGTTTGTTGCTGTTGACAACAATTCAGTCCTCTGCCAGGCTTCAGTCAATGTTTTTCTTCACTACCTACCCAACTCCTCGTCGGGCACTATGTAGCTGGTGTGGTATATTTATCACAGACAGTAGGGCAATTGTCACATTTAGTGCTCCAAGAAAATATTCTCTGTCCATGTGTATTTATATAAATAGATGCAGTTTCTTTGGCTTGAATAACGATCACTGGCTTCGTACATACAGGTATACTGGTTTACCTGTTTCTAGTTGAAATATAGCCAATCTTATTAACCAAGACAGTTGGACATTTGCCACATGTCACAACACTCATTTCCAAGTGCCATAGCTTGAAACAAGTAGTCAAATCTGATATTGGCTGGAGCTTTAGTTTATATGGACATGGTAAATGGCAAACTAGATGGTCAGAAAGTAATAAAAATAATCACAGCTTTACTCCACCCACCCCACTATGAAGTAAAAGGCTGTTTATAAGGCCATGTATGATGGTTTCATTTTTCTTATGGAAAACAATTTTAATTAAAAACTTCTATGCTCCTGTACCCAACCGTGGGGGTTCATCACACTAAACAACAGGTGTCACTATTACTAAGATAAATGTACTTTTTTTTCATTAAAATTACTGAATGCTTATACATATGTACTAAAACGTTAGTTAACATTTAATATCAGGCAATGCATTGGTTCATTACCCTGGCTACGTGTTAAAATGGTTATGAATTCATTTTGGATAAGTACGTACATAACCGACCAATCTTGGACTTTATTTCAATATGTTGGTCAGGGTTCTGACCCTGTGTATTTTTCGGTGGGTACCGTTTAATTTCATTACCCTGGCTACGTGTTAAAATGGTTATGAATTCATTTTGGATAAGTACGTACATAACCGACCAATCTTGGACTTTATTTTGCATGCAGGTAAGGTACACCTACAGACATAACTGTGGACATTCAGTTCTTTTTATTTAGATCATGGCAATTTTTTGGTCAGAGCGCCCTCTAGTTTTGTGGAGAATCATGTTCATTTGGAATGCTCTGATTGGATGGAAGTTCAAGCCTAGCAAGGTGTGATAGAATTGGCCTGTTATGTTCAGATTCAAATAAGCATGAACCACTAATTTGACAGGGAAGTGATACTTATAATGCAGCAAGCTGTTCTAATTGCTGTTGTGGTAGAGTTTTTCTATTTTCCTGTCAAATGCATTTATTGGTCCACTGAAAAATGAAAATAATGTTCCCTGTAACTTAGACTCTTATTGATCAAGGCATTTTAAAAATCATGGGTGTTAACTCCCCTCAAGTTATGACCCGTTGTCCCCTACAGAATAATGGTTGCATCTAATATTAAAATAAAGATGGCGGAGTATAGCGTTGATTCATCTCGTTCTACTCTGGATTACTTGGAGTCAATAAAGATCCTAGAAAGTTAGTATTTATATGCCTGTGTGTTTTTTGTTTGTTTGTTTTTTCACTGTCTTTGACTTTCCCAGTATGTTTGTTGCTGTTGACAACAATTCAGTCCTCTGCCAGGCTTCAGTCAATGTTTTTCTTCACTACCTACCCAACTCCTCGTCGGGCACTATGTAGCTGGTGTGGTATATTTATCACAGACAGTAGGGCAATTGTCACATTTAGTGCTCCAAGAAAATATTCTCTGTCCATGTGTATTTATATAAATAGATGCAGTTTCTTTGGCTTGAATAACGATCACTGGCTTCGTACATACAGGTATACTGGTTTACCTGTTTCTAGTTGAAATATAGCCAATCTTATTAACCAAGACAGTTGGACATTTGCCACATGTCACAACACTCATTTCCAAGTGCCATAGCTTGAAACAAGTAGTCAAATCTGATATTGGCTGGAGCTTTAGTTTATATGGACATGGTAAATGGCAAACTAGATGGTCAGAAAGTAATAAAAATAATCACAGCTTTACTCCACCCACCCCACTATGAAGTAAAAGGCTGTTTATAAGGCCATGTATGATGGTTTCATTTTTCTTATGGAAAACAATTTTAATTAAAAACTTCTATGCTCCTGTACCCAACCGTGGGGGTTCATCACACTAAACAACAGGTGTCACTATTACTAAGATAAATGTACTTTTTTTTCATTAAAATTACTGAATGCTTATACATATGTACTAAAACGTTAGTTAACATTTAATATCAGGCAATGCATTGGTTCATTACCCTGGCTACGTGTTAAAATGGTTATGAATTCATTTTGGATAAGTACGTACATAACCGACCAATCTTGGACTTTATTTCAATATGTTGGTCAGGGTTCTGACCCTGTGTATTTTTCGGTGGGTACCGTTTAATTTCATTACCCTGGCTACGTGTTAAAATGGTTATGAATTCATTTTGGATAAGTACGTACATAACCGACCAATCTTGGACTTTATTTCAATATGTTGGTCAGGGTTCAGACCCTGTGTATTTTTCGGTGGGTACCGTTTAATTTCATTACCCTGGCTACGTGTTAAAATGGTTATGAATTCACTCTGGATAAGTACGTACATAACCGACCAATCTTGGACTTTATTTCAATATGTTGGTCAGGGTTCTGACCCTGTGTATTTTTCGGTGGGTACCGTTTAATTTCATTACCCTGGCTACGTGTTAAAATGGTTATGAATTCATTTTGGATAAGTACGTACATAACCGACCAATCTTGGACTTTAATTCAATGTGTTGGTCAGGGTTCTGACCCTGTGTATTTTTCGGTGGGTACCGTTTAATTTCATTACCCTGGCTACGTGTTAAAATGGGTCTGAAGTCACTCTGGATAAGTACGTACATAACCGACCAATCTTGGACTTTAATTCAATGTGTTGGTCAGGGTTCTGACTCTGTGTATTTTTCGGTGGGTACCGTTTAATTTCATTACCCTGGCTACGTGTTAAAATGGGTCTGAAGTCACTCTGGATAAGTACGTACATAACCGACCAATCTTGGACTTTAATTCAATGTGTTGGTCAGGGTTCTGACGCTGTGTATTTTTCGGTGGGTACCGTTTAATTTCATTACCCTGGCTACGTGTTAAAATGGTTATGAATTCATTTTGGATAAGTACGTACATAACCGACCAATCTTGGACTTTATTTCAATATGTTGGTCAGGGTTCTGACCCTGTGTATTTTTCGGTGGGTACCGTTTAATTTCATTACCCTGGCTACGTGTTAAAATGGTTATGAATTCATTTTGGATAAGTACGTACATAACCGACCAATCTTGGACTTTATTTTGCATGCAGGTAAGGTACACCTACAGACATAACTGTGGACATTCAGTTCTTTTTATTTAGATCATGGCAATTTTTTGGTCAGAGCGCCCTCTAGTTTTGTGGAGAATCATGTTCATTTGGAATGCTCTGATTGGATGGAAGTTCAAGCCTAGCAAGGTGTGATAGAATTGGCCTGTTATGTTCAGATTCAAATAAGCATGAACCACTAATTTGACAGGGAAGTGATACTTATAATGCAGCAAGCTGTTCTAATTGCTGTTGTGGTAGAGTTTTTCTATTTTCCTGTCAAATGCATTTATTGGTCCACTGAAAAATGAAAATAATGTTCCCTGTAACTTAGACTCTTATTGATCAAGGCATTTTAAAAATCATGGGTGTTAACTCCCCTCAAGTTATGACCCGTTGTCCCCTACAGAATAATGGTTGCATCTAATATTAAAATAAAGATGGCGGAGTATAGCGTTGATTCATCTCGTTCTACTCTGGATTACTTGGAGTCAATAAAGATCCTAGAAAGTTAGTATTTATATGCCTGTGTGTTTTTTGTTTGTTTGTTTTTTCACTGTCTTTGACTTTCCCAGTATGTTTGTTGCTGTTGACAACAATTCAGTCCTCTGCCAGGCTTCAGTCAATGTTTTTCTTCACTACCTACCCAACTCCTCGTCGGGCACTATGTAGCTGGTGTGGTATATTTATCACAGACAGTAGGGCAATTGTCACATTTAGTGCTCCAAGAAAATATTCTCTGTCCATGTGTATTTATATAAATAGATGCAGTTTCTTTGGCTTGAATAACGATCACTGGCTTCGTACATACAGGTATACTGGTTTACCTGTTTCTAGTTGAAATATAGCCAATCTTATTAACCAAGACAGTTGGACATTTGCCACATGTCACAACACTCATTTCCAAGTGCCATAGCTTGAAACAAGTAGTCAAATCTGATATTGGCTGGAGCTTTAGTTTATATGGACATGGTAAATGGCAAACTAGATGGTCAGAAAGTAATAAAAATAATCACAGCTTTACTCCACCCACCCCACTATGAAGTAAAAGGCTGTTTATAAGGCCATGTATGATGGTTTCATTTTTCTTATGGAAAACAATTTTAATTAAAAACTTCTATGCTCCTGTACCCAACCGTGGGGGTTCATCACACTAAACAACAGGTGTCACTATTACTAAGATAAATGTACTTTTTTTTCATTAAAATTACTGAATGCTTATACATATGTACTAAAACGTTAGTTAACATTTAATATCAGGCAATGCATTGGTTCATTACCCTGGCTACGTGTTAAAATGGTTATGAATTCATTTTGGATAAGTACGTACATAACCGACCAATCTTGGACTTTATTTCAATATGTTGGTCAGGGTTCTGACCCTGTGTATTTTTCGGTGGGTACCGTTTAATTTCATTACCCTGGCTACGTGTTAAAATGGTTATGAATTCATTTTGGATAAGTACGTACATAACCGACCAATCTTGGACTTTATTTCAATATGTTGGTCAGGGTTCTGACCCTGTGTATTTTTCGGTGGGTACCGTTTAATTTCACCACCCTGGCTACGTGTTAAAATGGTTATGAATTCACTCTGGATAAGTACGTACATAACCGACCAATCTTGGACTTTATTTCAATATGTTGGTCAGGGTTCTGACCCTGTGTATTTTTCGGTGGGTACCGTTTAATTTCATTACCCTGGCTACGTGTTAAAATGGTTATGAATTCATTTTGGATAAGTACGTACATAACCGACCAATCTTGGACTTTAATTCAATGTGTTGGTCAGGGTTCTGACCCTGTGTATTTTTCGGTGGGTACCGTTTAATTTCATTACCCTGGCTACGTGTTAAAATGGGTCTGAAGTCACTCTGGATAAGTACGTACATAACCGACCAATCTTGGACTTTAATTCAATGTGTTGGTCAGGGTTCTGACTCTGTGTATTTTTCGGTGGGTACCGTTTAATTTCATTACCCTGGCTACGTGTTAAAATGGGTCTGAAGTCACTCTGGATAAGTACGTACATAACCGACCAATCTTGGACTTTAATTCAATGTGTTGGTCAGGGTTCTGACGCTGTGTATTTTTCGGTGGGTACCGTTTAATTTCATTACCCTGGCTACGTGTTAAAATGGTTATGAATTCATTTTGGATAAGTACGTACATAACCGACCAATCTTGGACTTTATTTCAATATGTTGGTCAGGGTTCTGACCCTGTGTATTTTTCGGTGGGTACCGTTTAATTTCATTACCCTGGCTACGTGTTAAAATGGTTATGAATTCATTTTGGATAAGTACGTACATAACCGACCAATCTTGGACTTTATTTTGCATGCAGGTAAGGTACACCTACAGACATAACTGTGGACATTCAGTTCTTTTTATTTAGATCATGGCAATTTTTTGGTCAGAGCGCCCTCTAGTTTTGTGGAGAATCATGTTCATTTGGAATGCTCTGATTGGATGGAAGTTCAAGCCTAGCAAGGTGTGATAGAATTGGCCTGTTATGTTCAGATTCAAATAAGCATGAACCACTAATTTGACAGGGAAGTGATACTTATAATGCAGCAAGCTGTTCTAATTGCTGTTGTGGTAGAGTTTTTCTATTTTCCTGTCAAATGCATTTATTGGTCCACTGAAAAATGAAAATAATGTTCCCTGTAACTTAGACTCTTATTGATCAAGGCATTTTAAAAATCATGGGTGTTAACTCCCCTCAAGTTATGACCCGTTGTCCCCTACAGAATAATGGTTGCATCTAATATTAAAATAAAGATGGCGGAGTATAGCGTTGATTCATCTCGTTCTACTCTGGATTACTTGGAGTCAATAAAGATCCTAGAAAGTTAGTATTTATATGCCTGTGTGTTTTTTGTTTGTTTGTTTTTTCACTGTCTTTGACTTTCCCAGTATGTTTGTTGCTGTTGACAACAATTCAGTCCTCTGCCAGGCTTCAGTCAATGTTTTTCTTCACTACCTACCCAACTCCTCGTCGGGCACTA
Organism: Saccoglossus kowalevskii; assembly: GCF_978046115.1. Lineage (NCBI taxonomy): Eukaryota > Metazoa > Hemichordata > Enteropneusta > Harrimaniidae > Saccoglossus > Saccoglossus kowalevskii. The sequence continues at coordinate 11,716 of NW_028188773.1, read as the reverse complement.
TGTAGCTGGTGTGGTATATTTATCACAGACAGTAGGGCAATTGTCACATTTAGTGCTCCAAGAAAATATTCTCTGTCCATGTGTATTTATATAAATAGATGCAGTTTCTTTGGCTTGAATAACGATCACTGGCTTCGTACATACAGGTATACTGGTTTACCTGTTTCTAGTTGAAATATAGCCAATCTTATTAACCAAGACAGTTGGACATTTGCCACATGTCACAACACTCATTTCCAAGTGCCATAGCTTGAAACAAGTAGTCAAATCTGATATTGGCTGGAGCTTTAGTTTATATGGACATGGTAAATGGCAAACTAGATGGTCAGAAAGTAATAAAAATAATCACAGCTTTACTCCACCCACCCCACTATGAAGTAAAAGGCTGTTTATAAGGCCATGTATGATGGTTTCATTTTTCTTATGGAAAACAATTTTAATTAAAAACTTCTATGCTCCTGTACCCAACCGTGGGGGTTCATCACACTAAACAACAGGTGTCACTATTACTAAGATAAATGTACTTTTTTTTCATTAAAATTACTGAATGCTTATACATATGTACTAAAACGTTAGTTAACATTTAATATCAGGCAATGCATTGGTTCATTACCCTGGCTACGTGTTAAAATGGTTATGAATTCATTTTGGATAAGTACGTACATAACCGACCAATCTTGGACTTTATTTCAATATGTTGGTCAGGGTTCTGACCCTGTGTATTTTTCGGTGGGTACCGTTTAATTTCATTACCCTGGCTACGTGTTAAAATGGTTATGAATTCATTTTGGATAAGTACGTACATAACCGACCAATCTTGGACTTTATTTCAATATGTTGGTCAGGGTTCTGACCCTGTGTATTTTTCGGTGGGTACCGTTTAATTTCACCACCCTGGCTACGTGTTAAAATGGTTATGAATTCATTTTGGATAAGTACGTACATAACCGACCAATCTTGGACTTTATTTCAATATGTTGGTCAGGGTTCAGACCCTGTGTATTTTTCGGTGGGTACCGTTTAATTTCATTACCCTGGCTACGTGTTAAAATGGTTATGAATTCACTCTGGATAAGTACGTACATAACCGACCAATCTTGGACTTTATTTCAATATGTTGGTCAGGGTTCTGACCCTGTGTATTTTTCGGTGGGTACCGTTTAATTTCATTACCCTGGCTACGTGTTAAAATGGTTATGAATTCATTTTGGATAAGTACGTACATAACCGACCAATCTTGGACTTTATTTCAATATGTTGGTCAGGGTTCAGACCCTGTGTATTTTTCGGTGGGTACCGTTTAATTTCATTACCCTGGCTACGTGTTAAAATGGTTATGAATTCACTCTGGATAAGTACGTACATAACCGACCAATCTTGGACTTTATTTCAATATGTTGGTCAGGGTTCTGACCCTGTGTATTTTTCGGTGGGTACCGTTTAATTTCATTACCCTGGCTACGTGTTAAAATGGTTATGAATTCATTTTGGATAAGTACGTACATAACCGACCAATCTTGGACTTTAATTCAATGTGTTGGTCAGGGTTCTGACCCTGTGTATTTTTCGGTGGGTACCGTTTAATTTCATTACCCTGGCTACGTGTTAAAATGGGTCTGAAGTCACTCTGGATAAGTACGTACATAACCGACCAATCTTGGACTTTAATTCAATGTGTTGGTCAGGGTTCTGACTCTGTGTATTTTTCGGTGGGTACCGTTTAATTTCATTACCCTGGCTACGTGTTAAAATGGGTCTGAAGTCACTCTGGATAAGTACGTACATAACCGACCAATCTTGGACTTTAATTCAATGTGTTGGTCAGGGTTCTGACGCTGTGTATTTTTCGGTGGGTACCGTTTAATTTCATTACCCTGGCTACGTGTTAAAATGGTTATGAATTCATTTTGGATAAGTACGTACATAACCGACCAATCTTGGACTTTATTTCAATATGTTGGTCAGGGTTCTGACCCTGTGTATTTTTCGGTGGGTACCGTTTAATTTCATTACCCTGGCTACGTGTTAAAATGGTTATGAATTCATTTTGGATAAGTACGTACATAACCGACCAATCTTGGACTTTATTTTGCATGCAGGTAAGGTACACCTACAGACATAACTGTGGACATTCAGTTCTTTTTATTTAGATCATGGCAATTTTTTGGTCAGAGCGCCCTCTAGTTTTGTGGAGAATCATGTTCATTTGGAATGCTCTGATTGGATGGAAGTTCAAGCCTAGCAAGGTGTGATAGAATTGGCCTGTTATGTTCAGATTCAAATAAGCATGAACCACTAATTTGACAGGGAAGTGATACTTATAATGCAGCAAGCTGTTCTAATTGCTGTTGTGGTAGAGTTTTTCTATTTTCCTGTCAAATGCATTTATTGGTCCACTGAAAAATGAAAATAATGTTCCCTGTAACTTAGACTCTTATTGATCAAGGCATTTTAAAAATCATGGGTGTTAACTCCCCTCAAGTTATGACCCGTTGTCCCCTACAGAATAATGGTTGCATCTAATATTAAAATAAAGATGGCGGAGTATAGCGTTGATTCATCTCGTTCTACTCTGGATTACTTGGAGTCAATAAAGATCCTAGAAAGTTAGTATTTATATGCCTGTGTGTTTTTTGTTTGTTTGTTTTTTCACTGTCTTTGACTTTCCCAGTATGTTTGTTGCTGTTGACAACAATTCAGTCCTCTGCCAGGCTTCAGTCAATGTTTTTCTTCACTACCTACCCAACTCCTCGTCGGGCACTATGTAGCTGGTGTGGTATATTTATCACAGACAGTAGGGCAATTGTCACATTTAGTGCTCCAAGAAAATATTCTCTGTCCATGTGTATTTATATAAATAGATGCAGTTTCTTTGGCTTGAATAACGATCACTGGCTTCGTACATACAGGTATACTGGTTTACCTGTTTCTAGTTGAAATATAGCCAATCTTATTAACCAAGACAGTTGGACATTTGCCACATGTCACAACACTCATTTCCAAGTGCCATAGCTTGAAACAAGTAGTCAAATCTGATATTGGCTGGAGCTTTAGTTTATATGGACATGGTAAATGGCAAACTAGATGGTCAGAAAGTAATAAAAATAATCACAGCTTTACTCCACCCACCCCACTATGAAGTAAAAGGCTGTTTATAAGGCCATGTATGATGGTTTCATTTTTCTTATGGAAAACAATTTTAATTAAAAACTTCTATGCTCCTGTACCCAACCGTGGGGGTTCATCACACTAAACAACAGGTGTCACTATTACTAAGATAAATGTACTTTTTTTTCATTAAAATTACTGAATGCTTATACATATGTACTAAAACGTTAGTTAACATTTAATATCAGGCAATGCATTGGTTCATTACCCTGGCTACGTGTTAAAATGGTTATGAATTCATTTTGGATAAGTACGTACATAACCGACCAATCTTGGACTTTATTTCAATATGTTGGTCAGGGTTCTGACCCTGTGTATTTTTCGGTGGGTACCGTTTAATTTCATTACCCTGGCTACGTGTTAAAATGGTTATGAATTCATTTTGGATAAGTACGTACATAACCGACCAATCTTGGACTTTATTTCAATATGTTGGTCAGGGTTCTGACCCTGTGTATTTTTCGGTGGGTACCGTTTAATTTCACCACCCTGGCTACGTGTTAAAATGGTTATGAATTCATTTTGGATAAGTACGTACATAACCGACCAATCTTGGACTTTATTTCAATATGTTGGTCAGGGTTCAGACCCTGTGTATTTTTCGGTGGGTACCGTTTAATTTCATTACCCTGGCTACGTGTTAAAATGGTTATGAATTCACTCTGGATAAGTACGTACATAACCGACCAATCTTGGACTTTATTTCAATATGTTGGTCAGGGTTCTGACCCTGTGTATTTTTCGGTGGGTACCGTTTAATTTCATTACCCTGGCTACGTGTTAAAATGGTTATGAATTCATTTTGGATAAGTACGTACATAACCGACCAATCTTGGACTTTATTTCAATATGTTGGTCAGGGTTCAGACCCTGTGTATTTTTCGGTGGGTACCGTTTAATTTCATTACCCTGGCTACGTGTTAAAATGGTTATGAATTCACTCTGGATAAGTACGTACATAACCGACCAATCTTGGACTTTATTTCAATATGTTGGTCAGGGTTCTGACCCTGTGTATTTTTCGGTGGGTACCGTTTAATTTCATTACCCTGGCTACGTGTTAAAATGGTTATGAATTCACTCTGGATAAGTACGTACATAACCGACCAATCTTGGACTTTATTTCAATATGTTGGTCAGGGTTCAGACCCTGTGTATTTTTCGGTGGGTACCGTTTAATTTCATTACCCTGGCTACGTGTTAAAATGGGTCTGAAGTCACTCTGGATAAGTACGTACATAACCGACCAATCTTGGACTTTAATTCAATGTGTTGGTCAGGGTTCTGACCCTGTGTATTTTTCGGTGGGTACCGTTTAATTTCATTACCCTGGCTACGTGTTAAAATGGTTATGAATTCATTTTGGATAAGTACGTACATAACCGACCAATCTTGGACTTTATTTTGCATGCAGGTAAGGTACACCTACAGACATAACTGTGGACATTCAGTTCTTTTTATTTAGATCATGGCAATTTTTTGGTCAGAGCGCCCTCTAGTTTTGTGGAGAATCATGTTCATTTGGAATGCTCTGATTGGATGGAAGTTCAAGCCTAGCAAGGTGTGATAGAATTGGCCTGTTATGTTCAGATTCAAATAAGCATGAACCACTAATTTGACAGGGAAGTGATACTTATAATGCAGCAAGCTGTTCTAATTGCTGTTGTGGTAGAGTTTTTCTATTTTCCTGTCAAATGCATTTATTGGTCCACTGAAAAATGAAAATAATGTTCCCTGTAACTTAGACTCTTATTGATCAAGGCATTTTAAAAATCATGGGTGTTAACTCCCCTCAAGTTATGACCCGTTGTCCCCTACGGAATAATGGTTGCATCTAATATTAAAATAAAGATGGCGGAGTATAGCGTTGATTCATCTCGTTCTACTCTGGATTACTTGGAGTCAATAAAGATCCTAGAAAGTTAGTATTTATATGCCTGTGTGTTTTTTGTTTGTTTGTTTTTTCACTGTCTTTGACTTTCCCAGTATGTTTGTTGCTGTTGACAACAATTCAGTCCTCTGCCAGGCTTCAGTCAATGTTTTTCTTCACTACCTACCCAACTCCTCGTCGGGCACTATGTAGCTGGTGTGGTATATTTATCACAGACAGTAGGGCAATTGTCACATTTAGTGCTCCAAGAAAATATTCTCTGTCCATGTGTATTTATATAAATAGATGCAGTTTCTTTGGCTTGAATAACGATCACTGGCTTCGTACATACAGGTATACTGGTTTACCTGTTTCTAGTTGAAATATAGCCAATCTTATTAACCAAGACAGTTGGACATTTGCCACATGTCACAACACTCATTTCCAAGTGCCATAGCTTGAAACAAGTAGTCAAATCTGATATTGGCTGGAGCTTTAGTTTATATGGACATGGTAAATGGCAAACTAGATGGTCAGAAAGTAATAAAAATAATCACAGCTTTACTCCACCCACCCCACTATGAAGTAAAAGGCTGTTTATAAGGCCATGTATGATGGTTTCATTTTTCTTATGGAAAACAATTTTAATTAAAAACTTCTATGCTCCTGTACCCAACCGTGGGGGTTCATCACACTAAACAACAGGTGTCACTATTACTAAGATAAATGTACTTTTTTTTCATTAAAATTACTGAATGCTTATACATATGTACTAAAACGTTAGTTAACATTTAATATCAGGCAATGCATTGGTTCATTACCCTGGCTACGTGTTAAAATGGTTATGAATTCATTTTGGATAAGTACGTACATAACCGACCAATCTTGGACTTTATTTCAATATGTTGGTCAGGGTTCTGACCCTGTGTATTTTTCGGTGGGTACCGTTTAATTTCATTACCCTGGCTACGTGTTAAAATGGTTATGAATTCATTTTGGATAAGTACGTACATAACCGACCAATCTTGGACTTTATTTCAATATGTTGGTCAGGGTTCTGACCCTGTGTATTTTTCGGTGGGTACCGTTTAATTTCACCACCCTGGCTACGTGTTAAAATGGTTATGAATTCATTTTGGATAAGTACGTACATAACCGACCAATCTTGGACTTTATTTCAATATGTTGGTCAGGGTTCAGACCCTGTGTATTTTTCGGTGGGTACCGTTTAATTTCATTACCCTGGCTACGTGTTAAAATGGTTATGAATTCACTCTGGATAAGTACGTACATAACCGACCAATCTTGGACTTTATTTCAATATGTTGGTCAGGGTTCTGACCCTGTGTATTTTTCGGTGGGTACCGTTTAATTTCATTACCCTGGCTACGTGTTAAAATGGTTATGAATTCATTTTGGATAAGTACGTACATAACCGACCAATCTTGGACTTTATTTCAATATGTTGGTCAGGGTTCAGACCCTGTGTATTTTTCGGTGGGTACCGTTTAATTTCATTACCCTGGCTACGTGTTAAAATGGTTATGAATTCACTCTGGATAAGTACGTACATAACCGACCAATCTTGGACTTTATTTCAATATGTTGGTCAGGGTTCTGACCCTGTGTATTTTTCGGTGGGTACCGTTTAATTTCATTACCCTGGCTACGTGTTAAAATGGTTATGAATTCATTTTGGATAAGTACGTACATAACCGACCAATCTTGGACTTTATTTTGCATGCAGGTAAGGTACACCTACAGACATAACTGTGGACATTCAGTTCTTTTTATTTAGATCATGGCAATTTTTTGGTCAGAGCGCCCTCTAGTTTTGTGGAGAATCATGTTCATTTGGAATGCTCTGATTGGATGGAAGTTCAAGCCTAGCAAGGTGTGATAGAATTGGCCTGTTATGTTCAGATTCAAATAAGCATGAACCACTAATTTGACAGGGAAGTGATACTTATAATGCAGCAAGCTGTTCTAATTGCTGTTGTGGTAGAGTTTTTCTATTTTCCTGTCAAATGCATTTATTGGTCCACTGAAAAATGAAAATAATGTTCCCTGTAACTTAGACTCTTATTGATCAAGGCATTTTAAAAATCATGGGTGTTAACTCCCCTCAAGTTATGACCCGTTGTCCCCTACAGAATAATGGTTGCATCTAATATTAAAATAAAGATGGCGGAGTATAGCGTTGATTCATCTCGTTCTACTCTGGATTACTTGGAGTCAATAAAGATCCTAGAAAGTTAGTATTTATATGCCTGTGTGTTTTTTGTTTGTTTGTTTTTTCACTGTCTTTGACTTTCCCAGTATGTTTGTTGCTGTTGACAACAATTCAGTCCTCTGCCAGGCTTCAGTCAATGTTTTTCTTCACTACCTACCCAACTCCTCGTCGGGCACTATGTAGCTGGTGTGGTATATTTATCACAGACAGTAGGGCAATTGTCACATTTAGTGCTCCAAGAAAATATTCTCTGTCCATGTGTATTTATATAAATAGATGCAGTTTCTTTGGCTTGAATAACGATCACTGGCTTCGTACATACAGGTATACTGGTTTACCTGTTTCTAGTTGAAATATAGCCAATCTTATTAACCAAGACAGTTGGACATTTGCCACATGTCACAACACTCATTTCCAAGTGCCATAGCTTGAAACAAGTAGTCAAATCTGATATTGGCTGGAGCTTTAGTTTATATGGACATGGTAAATGGCAAACTAGATGGTCAGAAAGTAATAAAAATAATCACAGCTTTACTCCACCCACCCCACTATGAAGTAAAAGGCTGTTTATAAGGCCATGTATGATGGTTTCATTTTTCTTATGGAAAACAATTTTAATTAAAAACTTCTATGCTCCTGTACCCAACCGTGGGGGTTCATCACACTAAACAACAGGTGTCACTATTACTAAGATAAATGTACTTTTTTTTCATTAAAATTACTGAATGCTTATACATATGTACTAAAACGTTAGTTAACATTTAATATCAGGCAATGCATTGGTTCATTACCCTGGCTACGTGTTAAAATGGTTATGAATTCATTTTGGATAAGTACGTACATAACCGACCAATCTTGGACTTTATTTCAATATGTTGGTCAGGGTTCTGACCCTGTGTATTTTTCGGTGGGTACCGTTTAATTTCATTACCCTGGCTACGTGTTAAAATGGTTATGAATTCATTTTGGATAAGTACGTACATAACCGACCAATCTTGGACTTTATTTCAATATGTTGGTCAGGGTTCTGACCCTGTGTATTTTTCGGTGGGTACCGTTTAATTTCACCACCCTGGCTACGTGTTAAAATGGTTATGAATTCATTTTGGATAAGTACGTACATAACCGACCAATCTTGGACTTTATTTCAATATGTTGGTCAGGGTTCAGACCCTGTGTATTTTTCGGTGGGTACCGTTTAATTTCATTACCCTGGCTACGTGTTAAAATGGTTATGAATTCACTCTGGATAAGTACGTACATAACCGACCAATCTTGGACTTTATTTCAATATGTTGGTCAGGGTTCTGACCCTGTGTATTTTTCGGTGGGTACCGTTTAATTTCATTACCCTGGCTACGTGTTAAAATGGTTATGAATTCATTTTGGATAAGTACGTACATAACCGACCAATCTTGGACTTTATTTCAATATGTTGGTCAGGGTTCAGACCCTGTGTATTTTTCGGTGGGTACCGTTTAATTTCATTACCCTGGCTACGTGTTAAAATGGTTATGAATTCACTCTGGATAAGTACGTACATAACCGACCAATCTTGGACTTTATTTCAATATGTTGGTCAGGGTTCTGACCCTGTGTATTTTTCGGTGGGTACCGTTTAATTTCATTACCCTGGCTACGTGTTAAAATGGTTATGAATTCACTCTGGATAAGTACGTACATAACCGACCAATCTTGGACTTTATTTCAATATGTTGGTCAGGGTTCAGACCCTGTGTATTTTTCGGTGGGTACCGTTTAATTTCATTACCCTGGCTACGTGTTAAAATGGTTATGAATTCATTTTGGATAAGTACGTACATAACCGACCAATCTTGGACTTTATTTTGCATGCAGGTAAGGTACACCTACAGACATAACTGTGGACATTCAGTTCTTTTTATTTAGATCATGGCAATTTTTTGGTCAGAGCGCCCTCTAGTTTTGTGGAGAATCATGTTCATTTGGAATGCTCTGATTGGATGGAAGTTCAAGCCTAGCAAGGTGTGATAGAATTGGCCTGTTATGTTCAGATTCAAATAAGCATGAACCACTAATTTGACAGGGAAGTGATACTTATAATGCAGCAAGCTGTTCTAATTGCTGTTGTGGTAGAGTTTTTCTATTTTCCTGTCAAATGCATTTATTGGTCCACTGAAAAATGAAAATAATGTTCCCTGTAACTTAGACTCTTATTGATCAAGGCATTTTAAAAATCATGGGTGTTAACTCCCCTCAAGTTATGACCCGTTGTCCCCTACAGAATAATGGTTGCATCTAATATTAAAATAAAGATGGCGGAGTATAGCGTTGATTCATCTCGTTCTACTCTGGATTACTTGGAGTCAATAAAGATCCTAGAAAGTTAGTATTTATATGCCTGTGTGTTTTTTGTTTGTTTGTTTTTTCACTGTCTTTGACTTTCCCAGTATGTTTGTTGCTGTTGACAACAATTCAGTCCTCTGCCAGGCTTCAGTCAATGTTTTTCTTCACTACCTACCCAACTCCTCGTCGGGCACTATGTAGCTGGTGTGGTATATTTATCACAGACAGTAGGGCAATTGTCACATTTAGTGCTCCAAGAAAATATTCTCTGTCCATGTGTATTTATATAAATAGATGCAGTTTCTTTGGCTTGAATAACGATCACTGGCTTCGTACATACAGGTATACTGGTTTACCTGTTTCTAGTTGAAATATAGCCAATCTTATTAACCAAGACAGTTGGACATTTGCCACATGTCACAACACTCATTTCCAAGTGCCATAGCTTGAAACAAGTAGTCAAATCTGATATTGGCTGGAGCTTTAGTTTATATGGACATGGTAAATGGCAAACTAGATGGTCAGAAAGTAATAAAAATAATCACAGCTTTACTCCACCCACCCCACTATGAAGTAAAAGGCTGTTTATAAGGCCATGTATGATGGTTTCATTTTTCTTATGGAAAACAATTTTAATTAAAAACTTCTATGCTCCTGTACCCAACCGTGGGGGTTCATCACACTAAACAACAGGTGTCACTATTACTAAGATAAATGTACTTTTTTTTCATTAAAATTACTGAATGCTTATACATATGTACTAAAACGTTAGTTAACATTTAATATCAGGCAATGCATTGGTTCATTACCCTGGCTACGTGTTAAAATGGTTATGAATTCATTTTGGATAAGTACGTACATAACCGACCAATCTTGGACTTTATTTCAATATGTTGGTCAGGGTTCTGACCCTGTGTATTTTTCGGTGGGTACCGTTTAATTTCATTACCCTGGCTACGTGTTAAAATGGTTATGAATTCATTTTGGATAAGTACGTACATAACCGACCAATCTTGGACTTTATTTCAATATGTTGGTCAGGGTTCTGACCCTGTGTATTTTTCGGTGGGTACCGTTTAATTTCACCACCCTGGCTACGTGTTAAAATGGTTATGAATTCATTTTGGATAAGTACGTACATAACCGACCAATCTTGGACTTTATTTCAATATGTTGGTCAGGGTTCAGACCCTGTGTATTTTTCGGTGGGTACCGTTTAATTTCATTACCCTGGCTACGTGTTAAAATGGTTATGAATTCACTCTGGATAAGTACGTACATAACCGACCAATCTTGGACTTTATTTCAATATGTTGGTCAGGGTTCTGACCCTGTGTATTTTTCGGTGGGTACCGTTTAATTTCATTACCCTGGCTACGTGTTAAAATGGTTATGAATTCATTTTGGATAAGTACGTACATAACCGACCAATCTTGGACTTTATTTCAATATGTTGGTCAGGGTTCAGACCCTGTGTATTTTTCGGTGGGTACCGTTTAATTTCATTACCCTGGCTACGTGTTAAAATGGTTATGAATTCACTCTGGATAAGTACGTACATAACCGACCAATCTTGGACTTTATTTCAATATGTTGGTCAGGGTTCTGACCCTGTGTATTTTTCGGTGGGTACCGTTTAATTTCATTACCCTGGCTACGTGTTAAAATGGTTATGAATTCACTCTGGATAAGTACGTACATAACCGACCAATCTTGGACTTTATTTCAATATGTTGGTCAGGGTTCAGACCCTGTGTATTTTTCGGTGGGTACCGTTTAATTTCATTACCCTGGCTACGTGTTAAAATGGTTATGAATTCATTTTGGATAAGTACGTACATAACCGACCAATCTTGGACTTTATTTTGCATGCAGGTAAGGTACACCTACAGACATAACTGTGGACATTCAGTTCTTTTTATTTAGATCATGGCAATTTTTTGGTCAGAGCGCCCTCTAGTTTTGTGGAGAATCATGTTCATTTGGAATGCTCTGATTGGATGGAAGTTCAAGCCTAGCAAGGTGTGATAGAATTGGCCTGTTATGTTCAGATTCAAATAAGCATGAACCACTAATTTGACAGGGAAGTGATACTTATAATGCAGCAAGCTGTTCTAATT
>NW_028188772.1:0-36915 GCF_978046115.1 Saccoglossus kowalevskii | reverse complement strand
CTCTGGATTACTTGGAGTCAATAAAGATCCTAGAAAGTTAGTATTTATATGCCTGTGTGTTTTTTGTTTGTTTGTTTTTTCACTGTCTTTGACTTTCCCAGTATGTTTGTTGCTGTTGACAACAATTCAGTCCTCTGCCAGGCTTCAGTCAATGTTTTTCTTCACTACCTACCCAACTCCTCGTCGGGCACTATGTAGCTGGTGTGGTATATTTATCACAGACAGTAGGGCAATTGTCACATTTAGTGCTCCAAGAAAATATTCTCTGTCCATGTGTATTTATATAAATAGATGCAGTTTCTTTGGCTTGAATAACGATCACTGGCTTCGTACATACAGGTATACTGGTTTACCTGTTTCTAGTTGAAATATAGCCAATCTTATTAACCAAGACAGTTGGACATTTGCCACATGTCACAACACTCATTTCCAAGTGCCATAGCTTGAAACAAGTAGTCAAATCTGATATTGGCTGGAGCTTTAGTTTATATGGACATGGTAAATGGCAAACTAGATGGTCAGAAAGTAATAAAAATAATCACAGCTTTACTCCACCCACCCCACTATGAAGTAAAAGGCTGTTTATAAGGCCATGTATGATGGTTTCATTTTTCTTATGGAAAACAATTTTAATTAAAAACTTCTATGCTCCTGTACCCAACCGTGGGGGTTCATCACACTAAACAACAGGTGTCACTATTACTAAGATAAATGTACTTTTTTTTCATTAAAATTACTGAATGCTTATACATATGTACTAAAACGTTAGTTAACATTTAATATCAGGCAATGCATTGGTTCATTACCCTGGCTACGTGTTAAAATGGTTATGAATTCATTTTGGATAAGTACGTACATAACCGACCAATCTTGGACTTTATTTCAATATGTTGGTCAGGGTTCTGACCCTGTGTATTTTTCGGTGGGTACCGTTTAATTTCATTACCCTGGCTACGTGTTAAAATGGTTATGAATTCACTCTGGATAAGTACGTACATAACCGACCAATCTTGGACTTTATTTCAATGTGTTGGTCAGGGTTCTGACCCTGTGTATTTTTCGGTGGGTACCGTTTAATTTCATTACCCTGGCTACGTGTTAAAATGGTTATGAATTCATTTTGGATAAGTACGTACATAACCGACCAATCTTGGACTTTATATTTCAATGTGTTGGTCAGGGTTCTGACCCTGTGTATTTTTCGGTGGGTACCGTTTAATTTCATTACCCTGGCTACGTGTTAAAATGGTTATGAATTCATTTTGGATAAGTACGTACATAACCGACCAATCTTGGACTTTATTTCAATATGTTGGTCAGGGTTCAGACCCTGTGTATTTTTCGGTGGGTACCGTTTAATTTCATTACCCTGGCTACGTGTTAAAATGGTTATGAATTCATTTTGGATAAGTACGTACATAACCGACCAATCTTGGACTTTATTTCAAATGCAGGTAAGGTACACCTACAGACATAACTGTGGACATTCAGTTCTTTTTATTTAGATCATGGCAATTTTTTGGTCAGAGCGCCCTCTAGTTTTGTGGAGAATCATGTTCATTTGGAATGCTCTGATTGGATGGAAGTTCAAGCCTAGCAAGGTGTGATAGAATTGGCCTGTTATGTTCAGATTCAAATAAGCATGAACCACTAATTTGACAGGGAAGTGATACTTATAATGCAGCAAGCTGTTCTAATTGCTGTTGTGGTAGAGTTTTTCTATTTCCTGTCAAATGCATTTATTGGTCCACTGAAAAATGAAAATAATGTTCCCTGTAACTTAGACTCTTATTGATCAAGGCATTTTAAAAATCATGGGTGTTAACTCCCCTCAAGTTATGACCCGTTGTCCCCTACAGAATAATGGTTGCATCTAATATTAAAATAAAGATGGCGGAGTATAGCGTTGATTCATCTCGTTCTACTCTGGATTACTTGGAGTCAATAAAGATCCTAGAAAGTTAGTATTTATATGCCTGTGTGTTTTTTGTTTGTTTGTTTTTTCACTGTCTTTGACTTTCCCAGTATGTTTGTTGCTGTTGACAACAATTCAGTCCTCTGCCAGGCTTCAGTCAATGTTTTTCTTCACTACCTACCCAACTCCTCGTCGGGCACTATGTAGCTGGTGTGGTATATTTATCACAGACAGTAGGGCAATTGTCACATTTAGTGCTCCAAGAAAATATTCTCTGTCCATGTGTATTTATATAAATAGATGCAGTTTCTTTGGCTTGAATAACGATCACTGGCTTCGTACATACAGGTATACTGGTTTACCTGTTTCTAGTTGAAATATAGCCAATCTTATTAACCAAGACAGTTGGACATTTGCCACATGTCACAACACTCATTTCCAAGTGCCATAGCTTGAAACAAGTAGTCAAATCTGATATTGGCTGGAGCTTTAGTTTATATGGACATGGTAAATGGCAAACTAGATGGTCAGAAAGTAATAAAAATAATCACAGCTTTACTCCACCCACCCCACTATGAAGTAAAAGGCTGTTTATAAGGCCATGTATGATGGTTTCATTTTTCTTATGGAAAACAATTTTAATTAAAAACTTCTATGCTCCTGTACCCAACCGTGGGGGTTCATCACACTAAACAACAGGTGTCACTATTACTAAGATAAATGTACTTTTTTTTCATTAAAATTACTGAATGCTTATACATATGTACTAAAACGTTAGTTAACATTTAATATCAGGCAATGCATTGGTTCATTACCCTGGCTACGTGTTAAAATGGTTATGAATTCATTTTGGATAAGTACGTACATAACCGACCAATCTTGGACTTTATTTCAATATGTTGGTCAGGGTTCTGACCCTGTGTATTTTTCGGTGGGTACCGTTTAATTTCATTACCCTGGCTACGTGTTAAAATGGTTATGAATTCACTCTGGATAAGTACGTACATAACCGACCAATCTTGGACTTTATTTCAATGTGTTGGTCAGGGTTCTGACCCTGTGTATTTTTCGGTGGGTACCGTTTAATTTCATTACCCTGGCTACGTGTTAAAATGGTTATGAATTCATTTTGGATAAGTACGTACATAACCGACCAATCTTGGACTTTATTTCAATGTGTTGGTCAGGGTTCTGACCCTGTGTATTTTTCGGTGGGTACCGTTTAATTTCATTACCCTGGCTACGTGTTAAAATGGTTATGAATTCATTTTGGATAAGTACGTACATAACCGACCAATCTTGGACTTTATTTCAATATGTTGGTCAGGGTTCTGACCCTGTGTATTTTTCGGTGGGTACCGTTTAATTTCATTACCCTGGCTACGTGTTAAAATGGTTATGAATTCACTCTGGATAAGTACGTACATAACCGACCAATCTTGGACTTTATTTCAATGTGTTGGTCAGGGTTCTGACCCTGTGTATTTTTCGGTGGGTACCGTTTAATTTCATTACCCTGGCTACGTGTTAAAATGGTTATGAATTCATTTTGGATAAGTACGTACATAACCGACCAATCTTGGACTTTATTTCAATGTGTTGGTCAGGGTTCTGACCCTGTGTATTTTTCGGTGGGTACCGTTTAATTTCATTACCCTGGCTACGTGTTAAAATGGTTATGAATTCATTTTGGATAAGTACGTACATAACCGACCAATCTTGGACTTTATTTCAATATGTTGGTCAGGGTTCTGACCCTGTGTATTTTTCGGTGGGTACCGTTTAATTTCATTACCCTGGCTACGTGTTAAAATGGTTATGAATTCATTTTGGATAAGTACGTACATAACCGACCAATCTTGGACTTTATATTTCAATGTGTTGGTCAGGGTTCTGACCCTGTGTATTTTTCGGTGGGTACCGTTTAATTTCATTACCCTGGCTACGTGTTAAAATGGTTATGAATTCATTTTGGATAAGTACGTACATAACCGACCAATCTTGGACTTTATTTCAATATGTTGGTCAGGGTTCAGACCCTGTGTATTTTTCGGTGGGTACCGTTTAATTTCATTACCCTGGCTACGTGTTAAAATGGTTATGAATTCATTTTGGATAAGTACGTACATAACCGACCAATCTTGGACTTTATTTCAAATGCAGGTAAGGTACACCTACAGACATAACTGTGGACATTCAGTTCTTTTTATTTAGATCATGGCAATTTTTTGGTCAGAGCGCCCTCTAGTTTTGTGGAGAATCATGTTCATTTGGAATGCTCTGATTGGATGGAAGTTCAAGCCTAGCAAGGTGTGATAGAATTGGCCTGTTATGTTCAGATTCAAATAAGCATGAACCACTAATTTGACAGGGAAGTGATACTTATAATGCAGCAAGCTGTTCTAATTGCTGTTGTGGTAGAGTTTTTCTATTTTCCTGTCAAATGCATTTATTGGTCCACTGAAAAATGAAAATAATGTTCCCTGTAACTTAGACTCTTATTGATCAAGGCATTTTAAAAATCATGGGTGTTAACTCCCCTCAAGTTATGACCCGTTGTCCCCTACAGAATAATGGTTGCATCTAATATTAAAATAAAGATGGCGGAGTATAGCGTTGATTCATCTCGTTCTACTCTGGATTACTTGGAGTCAATAAAGATCCTAGAAAGTTAGTATTTATATGCCTGTGTGTTTTTTGTTTGTTTGTTTTTTCACTGTCTTTGACTTTCCCAGTATGTTTGTTGCTGTTGACAACAATTCAGTCCTCTGCCAGGCTTCAGTCAATGTTTTTCTTCACTACCTACCCAACTCCTCGTCGGGCACTATGTAGCTGGTGTGGTATATTTATCACAGACAGTAGGGCAATTGTCACATTTAGTGCTCCAAGAAAATATTCTCTGTCCATGTGTATTTATATAAATAGATGCAGTTTCTTTGGCTTGAATAACGATCACTGGCTTCGTACATACAGGTATACTGGTTTACCTGTTTCTAGTTGAAATATAGCCAATCTTATTAACCAAGACAGTTGGACATTTGCCACATGTCACAACACTCATTTCCAAGTGCCATAGCTTGAAACAAGTAGTCAAATCTGATATTGGCTGGAGCTTTAGTTTATATGGACATGGTAAATGGCAAACTAGATGGTCAGAAAGTAATAAAAATAATCACAGCTTTACTCCACCCACCCCACTATGAAGTAAAAGGCTGTTTATAAGGCCATGTATGATGGTTTCATTTTTCTTATGGAAAACAATTTTAATTAAAAACTTCTATGCTCCTGTACCCAACCGTGGGGGTTCATCACACTAAACAACAGGTGTCACTATTACTAAGATAAATGTACTTTTTTTTCATTAAAATTACTGAATGCTTATACATATGTACTAAAACGTTAGTTAACATTTAATATCAGGCAATGCATTGGTTCATTACCCTGGCTACGTGTTAAAATGGTTATGAATTCATTTTGGATAAGTACGTACATAACCGACCAATCTTGGACTTTATTTCAATATGTTGGTCAGGGTTCTGACCCTGTGTATTTTTCGGTGGGTACCGTTTAATTTCATTACCCTGGCTACGTGTTAAAATGGTTATGAATTCACTCTGGATAAGTACGTACATAACCGACCAATCTTGGACTTTATTTCAATGTGTTGGTCAGGGTTCTGACCCTGTGTATTTTTCGGTGGGTACCGTTTAATTTCATTACCCTGGCTACGTGTTAAAATGGTTATGAATTCATTTTGGATAAGTACGTACATAACCGACCAATCTTGGACTTTATTTCAATGTGTTGGTCAGGGTTCTGACCCTGTGTATTTTTCGGTGGGTACCGTTTAATTTCATTACCCTGGCTACGTGTTAAAATGGTTATGAATTCATTTTGGATAAGTACGTACATA
Organism: Saccoglossus kowalevskii; assembly: GCF_978046115.1. Classification (NCBI taxonomy): domain Eukaryota; kingdom Metazoa; phylum Hemichordata; class Enteropneusta; family Harrimaniidae; genus Saccoglossus; species Saccoglossus kowalevskii. Next base: position 31,087 of record NW_028188772.1, on the reverse strand, counting down.
ACCGACCAATCTTGGACTTTATTTCAATATGTTGGTCAGGGTTCTGACCCTGTGTATTTTTCGGTGGGTACCGTTTAATTTCATTACCCTGGCTACGTGTTAAAATGGTTATGAATTCACTCTGGATAAGTACGTACATAACCGACCAATCTTGGACTTTATTTCAATGTGTTGGTCAGGGTTCTGACCCTGTGTATTTTTCGGTGGGTACCGTTTAATTTCATTACCCTGGCTACGTGTTAAAATGGTTATGAATTCATTTTGGATAAGTACGTACATAACCGACCAATCTTGGACTTTATTTCAATGTGTTGGTCAGGGTTCTGACCCTGTGTATTTTTCGGTGGGTACCGTTTAATTTCATTACCCTGGCTACGTGTTAAAATGGTTATGAATTCATTTTGGATAAGTACGTACATAACCGACCAATCTTGGACTTTATTTCAATATGTTGGTCAGGGTTCTGACCCTGTGTATTTTTCGGTGGGTACCGTTTAATTTCATTACCCTGGCTACGTGTTAAAATGGTTATGAATTCATTTTGGATAAGTACGTACATAACCGACCAATCTTGGACTTTATATTTCAATGTGTTGGTCAGGGTTCTGACCCTGTGTATTTTTCGGTGGGTACCGTTTAATTTCATTACCCTGGCTACGTGTTAAAATGGTTATGAATTCATTTTGGATAAGTACGTACATAACCGACCAATCTTGGACTTTATTTCAATATGTTGGTCAGGGTTCAGACCCTGTGTATTTTTCGGTGGGTACCGTTTAATTTCATTACCCTGGCTACGTGTTAAAATGGTTATGAATTCATTTTGGATAAGTACGTACATAACCGACCAATCTTGGACTTTATTTCAAATGCAGGTAAGGTACACCTACAGACATAACTGTGGACATTCAGTTCTTTTTATTTAGATCATGGCAATTTTTTGGTCAGAGCGCCCTCTAGTTTTGTGGAGAATCATGTTCATTTGGAATGCTCTGATTGGATGGAAGTTCAAGCCTAGCAAGGTGTGATAGAATTGGCCTGTTATGTTCAGATTCAAATAAGCATGAACCACTAATTTGACAGGGAAGTGATACTTATAATGCAGCAAGCTGTTCTAATTGCTGTTGTGGTAGAGTTTTTCTATTTTCCTGTCAAATGCATTTATTGGTCCACTGAAAAATGAAAATAATGTTCCCTGTAACTTAGACTCTTATTGATCAAGGCATTTTAAAAATCATGGGTGTTAACTCCCCTCAAGTTATGACCCGTTGTCCCCTACAGAATAATGGTTGCATCTAATATTAAAATAAAGATGGCGGAGTATAGCGTTGATTCATCTCGTTCTACTCTGGATTACTTGGAGTCAATAAAGATCCTAGAAAGTTAGTATTTATATGCCTGTGTGTTTTTTGTTTGTTTGTTTTTTCACTGTCTTTGACTTTCCCAGTATGTTTGTTGCTGTTGACAACAATTCAGTCCTCTGCCAGGCTTCAGTCAATGTTTTTCTTCACTACCTACCCAACTCCTCGTCGGGCACTATGTAGCTGGTGTGGTATATTTATCACAGACAGTAGGGCAATTGTCACATTTAGTGCTCCAAGAAAATATTCTCTGTCCATGTGTATTTATATAAATAGATGCAGTTTCTTTGGCTTGAATAACGATCACTGGCTTCGTACATACAGGTATACTGGTTTACCTGTTTCTAGTTGAAATATAGCCAATCTTATTAACCAAGACAGTTGGACATTTGCCACATGTCACAACACTCATTTCCAAGTGCCATAGCTTGAAACAAGTAGTCAAATCTGATATTGGCTGGAGCTTTAGTTTATATGGACATGGTAAATGGCAAACTAGATGGTCAGAAAGTAATAAAAATAATCACAGCTTTACTCCACCCACCCCACTATGAAGTAAAAGGCTGTTTATAAGGCCATGTATGATGGTTTCATTTTTCTTATGGAAAACAATTTTAATTAAAAACTTCTATGCTCCTGTACCCAACCGTGGGGGTTCATCACACTAAACAACAGGTGTCACTATTACTAAGATAAATGTACTTTTTTTTCATTAAAATTACTGAATGCTTATACATATGTACTAAAACGTTAGTTAACATTTAATATCAGGCAATGCATTGGTTCATTACCCTGGCTACGTGTTAAAATGGTTATGAATTCATTTTGGATAAGTACGTACATAACCGACCAATCTTGGACTTTATTTCAATATGTTGGTCAGGGTTCTGACCCTGTGTATTTTTCGGTGGGTACCGTTTAATTTCATTACCCTGGCTACGTGTTAAAATGGTTTATGAATTCATTTTGGATAAGTACGTACATAACCGACCAATCTTGGACTTTATATTTCAATGTGTTGGTCAGGGTTCTGACCCTGTGTATTTTTCGGTGGGTACCGTTTAATTTCATTACCCTGGCTACGTGTTAAAATGGTTATGAATTCATTTTGGATAAGTACGTACATAACCGACCAATCTTGGACTTTATTTCAATATGTTGGTCAGGGTTCAGACCCTGTGTATTTTTCGGTGGGTACCGTTTAATTTCATTACCCTGGCTACGTGTTAAAATGGTTATGAATTCATTTTGGATAAGTACGTACATAACCGACCAATCTTGGACTTTATTTCAAATGCAGGTAAGGTACACCTACAGACATAACTGTGGACATTCAGTTCTTTTTATTTAGATCATGGCAATTTTTTGGTCAGAGCGCCCTCTAGTTTTGTGGAGAATCATGTTCATTTGGAATGCTCTGATTGGATGGAAGTTCAAGCCTAGCAAGGTGTGATAGAATTGGCCTGTTATGTTCAGATTCAAATAAGCATGAACCACTAATTTGACAGGGAAGTGATACTTATAATGCAGCAAGCTGTTCTAATTGCTGTTGTGGTAGAGTTTTTCTATTTTCCTGTCAAATGCATTTATTGGTCCACTGAAAAATGAAAATAATGTTCCCTGTAACTTAGACTCTTATTGATCAAGGCATTTTAAAAATCATGGGTGTTAACTCCCCTCAAGTTATGACCCGTTGTCCCCTACAGAATAATGGTTGCATCTAATATTAAAATAAAGATGGCGGAGTATAGCGTTGATTCATCTCGTTCTACTCTGGATTACTTGGAGTCAATAAAGATCCTAGAAAGTTAGTATTTATATGCCTGTGTGTTTTTTGTTTGTTTGTTTTTTCACTGTCTTTGACTTTCCCAGTATGTTTGTTGCTGTTGACAACAATTCAGTCCTCTGCCAGGCTTCAGTCAATGTTTTTCTTCACTACCTACCCAACTCCTCGTCGGGCACTATGTAGCTGGTGTGGTATATTTATCACAGACAGTAGGGCAATTGTCACATTTAGTGCTCCAAGAAAATATTCTCTGTCCATGTGTATTTATATAAATAGATGCAGTTTCTTTGGCTTGAATAACGATCACTGGCTTCGTACATACAGGTATACTGGTTTACCTGTTTCTAGTTGAAATATAGCCAATCTTATTAACCAAGACAGTTGGACATTTGCCACATGTCACAACACTCATTTCCAAGTGCCATAGCTTGAAACAAGTAGTCAAATCTGATATTGGCTGGAGCTTTAGTTTATATGGACATGGTAAATGGCAAACTAGATGGTCAGAAAGTAATAAAAATAATCACAGCTTTACTCCACCCACCCCACTATGAAGTAAAAGGCTGTTTATAAGGCCATGTATGATGGTTTCATTTTTCTTATGGAAAACAATTTTAATTAAAAACTTCTATGCTCCTGTACCCAACCGTGGGGGTTCATCACACTAAACAACAGGTGTCACTATTACTAAGATAAATGTACTTTTTTTTCATTAAAATTACTGAATGCTTATACATATGTACTAAAACGTTAGTTAACATTTAATATCAGGCAATGCATTGGTTCATTACCCTGGCTACGTGTTAAAATGGTTATGAATTCATTTTGGATAAGTACGTACATAACCGACCAATCTTGGACTTTATTTCAATATGTTGGTCAGGGTTCTGACCCTGTGTATTTTTCGGTGGGTACCGTTTAATTTCATTACCCTGGCTACGTGTTAAAATGGTTATGAATTCACTCTGGATAAGTACGTACATAACCGACCAATCTTGGACTTTATTTCAATGTGTTGGTCAGGGTTCTGACCCTGTGTATTTTTCGGTGGGTACCGTTTAATTTCATTACCCTGGCTACGTGTTAAAATGGTTATGAATTCATTTTGGATAAGTACGTACATAACCGACCAATCTTGGACTTTATTTCAATGTGTTGGTCAGGGTTCTGACCCTGTGTATTTTTCGGTGGGTACCGTTTAATTTCATTACCCTGGCTACGTGTTAAAATGGTTATGAATTCATTTTGGATAAGTACGTACATAACCGACCAATCTTGGACTTTATTTCAATATGTTGGTCAGGGTTCTGACCCTGTGTATTTTTCGGTGGGTACCGTTTAATTTCATTACCCTGGCTACGTGTTAAAATGGTTATGAATTCACTCTGGATAAGTACGTACATAACCGACCAATCTTGGACTTTATTTCAATGTGTTGGTCAGGGTTCTGACCCTGTGTATTTTTCGGTGGGTACCGTTTAATTTCATTACCCTGGCTACGTGTTAAAATGGTTATGAATTCATTTTGGATAAGTACGTACATAACCGACCAATCTTGGACTTTATTTCAATGTGTTGGTCAGGGTTCTGACCCTGTGTATTTTTCGGTGGGTACCGTTTAATTTCATTACCCTGGCTACGTGTTAAAATGGTTATGAATTCATTTTGGATAAGTACGTACATAACCGACCAATCTTGGACTTTATTTCAATATGTTGGTCAGGGTTCTGACCCTGTGTATTTTTCGGTGGGTACCGTTTAATTTCATTACCCTGGCTACGTGTTAAAATGGTTATGAATTCATTTTGGATAAGTACGTACATAACCGACCAATCTTGGACTTTATATTTCAATGTGTTGGTCAGGGTTCTGACCCTGTGTATTTTTCGGTGGGTACCGTTTAATTTCATTACCCTGGCTACGTGTTAAAATGGTTATGAATTCATTTTGGATAAGTACGTACATAACCGACCAATCTTGGACTTTATTTCAATATGTTGGTCAGGGTTCAGACCCTGTGTATTTTTCGGTGGGTACCGTTTAATTTCATTACCCTGGCTACGTGTTAAAATGGTTATGAATTCATTTTGGATAAGTACGTACATAACCGACCAATCTTGGACTTTATTTCAAATGCAGGTAAGGTACACCTACAGACATAACTGTGGACATTCAGTTCTTTTTATTTAGATCATGGCAATTTTTTGGTCAGAGCGCCCTCTAGTTTTGTGGAGAATCATGTTCATTTGGAATGCTCTGATTGGATGGAAGTTCAAGCCTAGCAAGGTGTGATAGAATTGGCCTGTTATGTTCAGATTCAAATAAGCATGAACCACTAATTTGACAGGGAAGTGATACTTATAATGCAGCAAGCTGTTCTAATTGCTGTTGTGGTAGAGTTTTTCTATTTTCCTGTCAAATGCATTTATTGGTCCACTGAAAAATGAAAATAATGTTCCCTGTAACTTAGACTCTTATTGATCAAGGCATTTTAAAAATCATGGGTGTTAACTCCCCTCAAGTTATGACCCGTTGTCCCCTACAGAATAATGGTTGCATCTAATATTAAAATAAAGATGGCGGAGTATAGCGTTGATTCATCTCGTTCTACTCTGGATTACTTGGAGTCAATAAAGATCCTAGAAAGTTAGTATTTATATGCCTGTGTGTTTTTTGTTTGTTTGTTTTTTCACTGTCTTTGACTTTCCCAGTATGTTTGTTGCTGTTGACAACAATTCAGTCCTCTGCCAGGCTTCAGTCAATGTTTTTCTTCACTACCTACCCAACTCCTCGTCGGGCACTATGTAGCTGGTGTGGTATATTTATCACAGACAGTAGGGCAATTGTCACATTTAGTGCTCCAAGAAAATATTCTCTGTCCATGTGTATTTATATAAATAGATGCAGTTTCTTTGGCTTGAATAACGATCACTGGCTTCGTACATACAGGTATACTGGTTTACCTGTTTCTAGTTGAAATATAGCCAATCTTATTAACCAAGACAGTTGGACATTTGCCACATGTCACAACACTCATTTCCAAGTGCCATAGCTTGAAACAAGTAGTCAAATCTGATATTGGCTGGAGCTTTAGTTTATATGGACATGGTAAATGGCAAACTAGATGGTCAGAAAGTAATAAAAATAATCACAGCTTTACTCCACCCACCCCACTATGAAGTAAAAGGCTGTTTATAAGGCCATGTATGATGGTTTCATTTTTCTTATGGAAAACAATTTTAATTAAAAACTTCTATGCTCCTGTACCCAACCGTGGGGGTTCATCACACTAAACAACAGGTGTCACTATTACTAAGATAAATGTACTTTTTTTTCATTAAAATTACTGAATGCTTATACATATGTACTAAAACGTTAGTTAACATTTAATATCAGGCAATGCATTGGTTCATTACCCTGGCTACGTGTTAAAATGGTTATGAATTCATTTTGGATAAGTACGTACATAACCGACCAATCTTGGACTTTATTTCAATATGTTGGTCAGGGTTCTGACCCTGTGTATTTTTCGGTGGGTACCGTTTAATTTCATTACCCTGGCTACGTGTTAAAATGGTTATGAATTCATTTTGGATAAGTACGTACATAACCGACCAATCTTGGACTTTATATTTCAATGTGTTGGTCAGGGTTCTGACCCTGTGTATTTTTCGGTGGGTACCGTTTAATTTCATTACCCTGGCTACGTGTTAAAATGGTTATGAATTCATTTTGGATAAGTACGTACATAACCGACCAATCTTGGACTTTATTTCAATATGTTGGTCAGGGTTCAGACCCTGTGTATTTTTCGGTGGGTACCGTTTAATTTCATTACCCTGGCTACGTGTTAAAATGGTTATGAATTCATTTTGGATAAGTACGTACATAACCGACCAATCTTGGACTTTATTTCAAATGCAGGTAAGGTACACCTACAGACATAACTGTGGACATTCAGTTCTTTTTATTTAGATCATGGCAATTTTTTGGTCAGAGCGCCCTCTAGTTTTGTGGAGAATCATGTTCATTTGGAATGCTCTGATTGGATGGAAGTTCAAGCCTAGCAAGGTGTGATAGAATTGGCCTGTTATGTTCAGATTCAAATAAGCATGAACCACTAATTTGACAGGGAAGTGATACTTATAATGCAGCAAGCTGTTCTAATTGCTGTTGTGGTAGAGTTTTTCTATTTTCCTGTCAAATGCATTTATTGGTCCACTGAAAAATGAAAATAATGTTCCCTGTAACTTAGACTCTTATTGATCAAGGCATTTTAAAAATCATGGGTGTTAACTCCCCTCAAGTTATGACCCGTTGTCCCCTACAGAATAATGGTTGCATCTAATATTAAAATAAAGATGGCGGAGTATAGCGTTGATTCATCTCGTTCTACTCTGGATTACTTGGAGTCAATAAAGATCCTAGAAAGTTAGTATTTATATGCCTGTGTGTTTTTTGTTTGTTTGTTTTTTCACTGTCTTTGACTTTCCCAGTATGTTTGTTGCTGTTGACAACAATTCAGTCCTCTGCCAGGCTTCAGTCAATGTTTTTCTTCACTACCTACCCAACTCCTCGTCGGGCACTATGTAGCTGGTGTGGTATATTTATCACAGACAGTAGGGCAATTGTCACATTTAGTGCTCCAAGAAAATATTCTCTGTCCATGTGTATTTATATAAATAGATGCAGTTTCTTTGGCTTGAATAACGATCACTGGCTTCGTACATACAGGTATACTGGTTTACCTGTTTCTAGTTGAAATATAGCCAATCTTATTAACCAAGACAGTTGGACATTTGCCACATGTCACAACACTCATTTCCAAGTGCCATAGCTTGAAACAAGTAGTCAAATCTGATATTGGCTGGAGCTTTAGTTTATATGGACATGGTAAATGGCAAACTAGATGGTCAGAAAGTAATAAAAATAATCACAGCTTTACTCCACCCACCCCACTATGAAGTAAAAGGCTGTTTATAAGGCCATGTATAATGGTTTCATTTTTCTTATGGAAAACAATTTTAATTAAAAACTTCTATGCTCCTGTACCCAACCGTGGGGGTTCATCACACTAAACAACAGGTGTCACTATTACTAAGATAAATGTACTTTTTTTTCATTAAAATTACTGAATGCTTATACATATGTACTAAAACGTTAGTTAACATTTAATATCAGGCAATGCATTGGTTCATTACCCTGGCTACGTGTTAAAATGGTTATGAATTCATTTTGGATAAGTACGTACATAACCGACCAATCTTGGACTTTATTTCAATATGTTGGTCAGGGTTCTGACCCTGTGTATTTTTCGGTGGGTACCGTTTAATTTCATTACCCTGGCTACGTGTTAAAATGGTTATGAATTCACTCTGGATAAGTACGTACATAACCGACCAATCTTGGACTTTATTTCAATGTGTTGGTCAGGGTTCTGACCCTGTGTATTTTTCGGTGGGTACCGTTTAATTTCATTACCCTGGCTACGTGTTAAAATGGTTATGAATTCATTTTGGATAAGTACGTACATAACCGACCAATCTTGGACTTTATATTTCAATGTGTTGGTCAGGGTTCTGACCCTGTGTATTTTTCGGTGGGTACCGTTTAATTTCATTACCCTGGCTACGTGTTAAAATGGTTATGAATTCATTTTGGATAAGTACGTACATAACCGACCAATCTTGGACTTTATTTCAATATGTTGGTCAGGGTTCAGACCCTGTGTATTTTTCGGTGGGTACCGTTTAATTTCATTACCCTGGCTACGTGTTAAAATGGTTATGAATTCATTTTGGATAAGTACGTACATAACCGACCAATCTTGGACTTTATTTCAAATGCAGGTAAGGTACACCTACAGACATAACTGTGGACATTCAGTTCTTTTTATTTAGATCATGGCAATTTTTTGGTCAGAGCGCCCTCTAGTTTTGTGGAGAATCATGTTCATTTGGAATGCTCTGATTGGATGGAAGTTCAAGCCTAGCAAGGTGTGATAGAATTGGCCTGTTATGTTCAGATTCAAATAAGCATGAACCACTAATTTGACAGGGAAGTGATACTTATAATGCAGCAAGCTGTTCTAATTGCTGTTGTGGTAGAGTTTTTCTATTTTCCTGTCAAATGCATTTATTGGTCCACTGAAAAATGAAAATAATGTTCCCTGTAACTTAGACTCTTATTGATCAAGGCATTTTAAAAATCATGGGTGTTAACTCCCCTCAAGTTATGACCCGTTGTCCCCTACAGAATAATGGTTGCATCTAATATTAAAATAAAGATGGCGGAGTATAGCGTTGATTCATCTCGTTCTACTCTGGATTACTTGGAGTCAATAAAGATCCTAGAAAGTTAGTATTTATATGCCTGTGTGTTTTTTGTTTGTTTGTTTTTTCACTGTCTTTGACTTTCCCAGTATGTTTGTTGCTGTTGACAACAATTCAGTCCTCTGCCAGGCTTCAGTCAATGTTTTTCTTCACTACCTACCCAACTCCTCGTCGGGCACTATGTAGCTGGTGTGGTATATTTATCACAGACAGTAGGGCAATTGTCACATTTAGTGCTCCAAGAAAATATTCTCTGTCCATGTGTATTTATATAAATAGATGCAGTTTCTTTGGCTTGAATAACGATCACTGGCTTCGTACATACAGGTATACTGGTTTACCTGTTTCTAGTTGAAATATAGCCAATCTTATTAACCAAGACAGTTGGACATTTGCCACATGTCACAACACTCATTTCCAAGTGCCATAGCTTGAAACAAGTAGTCAAATCTGATATTGGCTGGAGCTTTAGTTTATATGGACATGGTAAATGGCAAACTAGATGGTCAGAAAGTAATAAAAATAATCACAGCTTTACTCCACCCACCCCACTATGAAGTAAAAGGCTGTTTATAAGGCCATGTATGATGGTTTCATTTTTCTTATGGAAAACAATTTTAATTAAAAACTTCTATGCTCCTGTACCCAACCGTGGGGGTTCATCACACTAAACAACAGGTGTCACTATTACTAAGATAAATGTACTTTTTTTTCATTAAAATTACTGAATGCTTATACATATGTACTAAAACGTTAGTTAACATTTAATATCAGGCAATGCATTGGTTCATTACCCTGGCTACGTGTTAAAATGGTTATGAATTCATTTTGGATAAGTACGTACATAACCGACCAATCTTGGACTTTATTTCAATATGTTGGTCAGGGTTCTGACCCTGTGTATTTTTCGGTGGGTACCGTTTAATTTCATTACCCTGGCTACGTGTTAAAATGGTTATGAATTCACTCTGGATAAGTACGTACATAACCGACCAATCTTGGACTTTATTTCAATGTGTTGGTCAGGGTTCTGACCCTGTGTATTTTTCGGTGGGTACCGTTTAATTTCATTACCCTGGCTACGTGTTAAAATGGTTATGAATTCATTTTGGATAAGTACGTACATAACCGACCAATCTTGGACTTTATATTTCAATGTGTTGGTCAGGGTTCTGACCCTGTGTATTTTTCGGTGGGTACCGTTTAATTTCATTACCCTGGCTACGTGTTAAAATGGTTATGAATTCATTTTGGATAAGTACGTACATAACCGACCAATCTTGGACTTTATTTCAATATGTTGGTCAGGGTTCAGACCCTGTGTATTTTTCGGTGGGTACCGTTTAATTTCATTACCCTGGCTACGTGTTAAAATGGTTATGAATTCATTTTGGATAAGTACGTACATAACCGACCAATCTTGGACTTTATTTCAAATGCAGGTAAGGTACACCTACAGACATAACTGTGGACATTCAGTTCTTTTTATTTAGATCATGGCAATTTTTTGGTCAGAGCGCCCTCTAGTTTTGTGGAGAATCATGTTCATTTGGAATGCTCTGATTGGATGGAAGTTCAAGCCTAGCAAGGTGTGATAGAATTGGCCTGTTATGTTCAGATTCAAATAAGCATGAACCACTAATTTGACAGGGAAGTGATACTTATAATGCAGCAAGCTGTTCTAATTGCTGTTGTGGTAGAGTTTTTCTATTTTCCTGTCAAATGCATTTATTGGTCCACTGAAAAATGAAAATAATGTTCCCTGTAACTTAGACTCTTATTGATCAAGGCATTTTAAAAATCATGGGTGTTAACTCCCCTCAAGTTATGACCCGTTGTCCCCTACAGAATAATGGTTGCATCTAATATTAAAATAAAGATGGCGGAGTATAGCGTTGATTCATCTCGTTCTACTCTGGATTACTTGGAGTCAATAAAGATCCTAGAAAGTTAGTATTTATATGCCTGTGTGTTTTTTGTTTGTTTGTTTTTTCACTGTCTTTGACTTTCCCAGTATGTTTGTTGCTGTTGACAACAATTCAGTCCTCTGCCAGGCTTCAGTCAATGTTTTTCTTCACTACCTACCCAACTCCTCGTCGGGCACTATGTAGCTGGTGTGGTATATTTATCACAGACAGTAGGGCAATTGTCACATTTAGTGCTCCAAGAAAATATTCTCTGTCCATGTGTATTTATATAAATAGATGCAGTTTCTTTGGCTTGAATAACGATCACTGGCTTCGTACATACAGGTATACTGGTTTACCTGTTTCTAGTTGAAATATAGCCAATCTTATTAACCAAGACAGTTGGACATTTGCCACATGTCACAACACTCATTTCCAAGTGCCATAGCTTGAAACAAGTAGTCAAATCTGATATTGGCTGGAGCTTTAGTTTATATGGACATGGTAAATGGCAAACTAGATGGTCAGAAAGTAATAAAAATAATCACAGCTTTACTCCACCCACCCCACTATGAAGTAAAAGGCTGTTTATAAGGCCATGTATGATGGTTTCATTTTTCTTATGGAAAACAATTTTAATTAAAAACTTCTATGCTCCTGTACCCAACCGTGGGGGTTCATCACACTAAACAACAGGTGTCACTATTACTAAGATAAATGTACTTTTTTTTCATTAAAATTACTGAATGCTTATACATATGTACTAAAACGTTAGTTAACATTTAATATCAGGCAATGCATTGGTTCATTACCCTGGCTACGTGTTAAAATGGTTATGAATTCATTTTGGATAAGTACGTACATAACCGACCAATCTTGGACTTTATTTCAATATGTTGGTCAGGGTTCTGACCCTGTGTATTTTTCGGTGGGTACCGTTTAATTTCATTACCCTGGCTACGTGTTAAAATGGTTATGAATTCACTCTGGATAAGTACGTACATAACCGACCAATCTTGGACTTTATTTCAATGTGTTGGTCAGGGTTCTGACCCTGTGTATTTTTCGGTGGGTACCGTTTAATTTCATTACCCTGGCTACGTGTTAAAATGGTTATGAATTCATTTTGGATAAGTACGTACATAACCGACCAATCTTGGACTTTATATTTCAATGTGTTGGTCAGGGTTCTGACCCTGTGTATTTTTCGGTGGGTACCGTTTAATTTCATTACCCTGGCTACGTGTTAAAATGGTTATGAATTCATTTTGGATAAGTACGTACATAACCGACCAATCTTGGACTTTATTTCAATATGTTGGTCAGGGTTCAGACCCTGTGTATTTTTCGGTGGGTACCGTTTAATTTCATTACCCTGGCTACGTGTTAAAATGGTTATGAATTCATTTTGGATAAGTACGTACATAACCGACCAATCTTGGACTTTATTTCAAATGCAGGTAAGGTACACCTACAGACATAACTGTGGACATTCAGTTCTTTTTATTTAGATCATGGCAATTTTTTGGTCAGAGCGCCCTCTAGTTTTGTGGAGAATCATGTTCATTTGGAATGCTCTGATTGGATGGAAGTTCAAGCCTAGCAAGGTGTGATAGAATTGGCCTGTTATGTTCAGATTCAAATAAGCATGAACCACTAATTTGACAGGGAAGTGATACTTATAATGCAGCAAGCTGTTCTAATTGCTGTTGTGGTAGAGTTTTTCTATTTTCCTGTCAAATGCATTTATTGGTCCACTGAAAAATGAAAATAATGTTCCCTGTAACTTAGACTCTTATTGATCAAGGCATTTTAAAAATCATGGGTGTTAACTCCCCTCAAGTTATGACCCGTTGTCCCCTACAGAATAATGGTTGCATCTAATATTAAAATAAAGATGGCGGAGTATAGCGTTGATTCATCTCGTTCTACTCTGGATTACTTGGAGTCAATAAAGATCCTAGAAAGTTAGTATTTATATGCCTGTGTGTTTTTTGTTTGTTTGTTTTTTCACTGTCTTTGACTTTCCCAGTATGTTTGTTGCTGTTGACAACAATTCAGTCCTCTGCCAGGCTTCAGTCAATGTTTTTCTTCACTACCTACCCAACTCCTCGTCGGGCACTATGTAGCTGGTGTGGTATATTTATCACAGACAGTAGGGCAATTGTCACATTTAGTGCTCCAAGAAAATATTCTCTGTCCATGTGTATTTATATAAATAGATGCAGTTTCTTTGGCTTGAATAACGATCACTGGCTTCGTACATACAGGTATACTGGTTTACCTGTTTCTAGTTGAAATATAGCCAATCTTATTAACCAAGACAGTTGGACATTTGCCACATGTCACAACACTCATTTCCAAGTGCCATAGCTTGAAACAAGTAGTCAAATCTGATATTGGCTGGAGCTTTAGTTTATATGGACATGGTAAATGGCAAACTAGATGGTCAGAAAGTAATAAAAATAATCACAGCTTTACTCCACCCACCCCACTATGAAGTAAAAGGCTGTTTATAAGGCCATGTATGATGGTTTCATTTTTCTTATGGAAAACAATTTTAATTAAAAACTTCTATGCTCCTGTACCCAACCGTGGGGGTTCATCACACTAAACAACAGGTGTCACTATTACTAAGATAAATGTACTTTTTTTTCATTAAAATTACTGAATGCTTATACATATGTACTAAAACGTTAGTTAACATTTAATATCAGGCAATGCATTGGTTCATTACCCTGGCTACGTGTTAAAATGGTTATGAATTCATTTTGGATAAGTACGTACATAACCGACCAATCTTGGACTTTATTTCAATATGTTGGTCAGGGTTCTGACCCTGTGTATTTTTCGGTGGGTACCGTTTAATTTCATTACCCTGGCTACGTGTTAAAATGGTTATGAATTCACTCTGGATAAGTACGTACATAACCGACCAATCTTGGACTTTATTTCAATGTGTTGGTCAGGGTTCTGACCCTGTGTATTTTTCGGTGGGTACCGTTTAATTTCATTACCCTGGCTACGTGTTAAAATGGTTATGAATTCATTTTGGATAAGTACGTACATAACCGACCAATCTTGGACTTTATATTTCAATGTGTTGGTCAGGGTTCTGACCCTGTGTATTTTTCGGTGGGTACCGTTTAATTTCATTACCCTGGCTACGTGTTAAAATGGTTATGAATTCATTTTGGATAAGTACGTACATAACCGACCAATCTTGGACTTTATTTCAATATGTTGGTCAGGGTTCAGACCCTGTGTATTTTTCGGTGGGTACCGTTTAATTTCATTACCCTGGCTACGTGTTAAAATGGTTATGAATTCATTTTGGATAAGTACGTACATAACCGACCAATCTTGGACTTTATTTCAAATGCAGGTAAGGTACACCTACAGACATAACTGTGGACATTCAGTTCTTTTTATTTAGATCATGGCAATTTTTTGGTCAGAGCGCCCTCTAGTTTTGTGGAGAATCATGTTCATTTGGAATGCTCTGATTGGATGGAAGTTCAAGCCTAGCAAGGTGTGATAGAATTGGCCTGTTATGTTCAGATTCAAATAAGCATGAACCACTAATTTGACAGGGAAGTGATACTTATAATGCAGCAAGCTGTTCTAATTGCTGTTGTGGTAGAGTTTTTCTATTTTCCTGTCAAATGCATTTATTGGTCCACTGAAAAATGAAAATAATGTTCCCTGTAACTTAGACTCTTATTGATCAAGGCATTTTAAAAATCATGGGTGTTAACTCCCCTCAAGTTATGACCCGTTGTCCCCTACAGAATAATGGTTGCATCTAATATTAAAATAAAGATGGCGGAGTATAGCGTTGATTCATCTCGTTCTACTCTGGATTACTTGGAGTCAATAAAGATCCTAGAAAGTTAGTATTTATATGCCTGTGTGTTTTTTGTTTGTTTGTTTTTTCACTGTCTTTGACTTTCCCAGTATGTTTGTTGCTGTTGACAACAATTCAGTCCTCTGCCAGGCTTCAGTCAATGTTTTTCTTCACTACCTACCCAACTCCTCGTCGGGCACTATGTAGCTGGTGTGGTATATTTATCACAGACAGTAGGGCAATTGTCACATTTAGTGCTCCAAGAAAATATTCTCTGTCCATGTGTATTTATATAAATAGATGCAGTTTCTTTGGCTTGAATAACGATCACTGGCTTCGTACATACAGGTATACTGGTTTACCTGTTTCTAGTTGAAATATAGCCAATCTTATTAACCAAGACAGTTGGACATTTGCCACATGTCACAACACTCATTTCCAAGTGCCATAGCTTGAAACAAGTAGTCAAATCTGATATTGGCTGGAGCTTTAGTTTATATGGACATGGTAAATGGCAAACTAGATGGTCAGAAAGTAATAAAAATAATCACAGCTTTACTCCACCCACCCCACTATGAAGTAAAAGGCTGTTTATAAGGCCATGTATGATGGTTTCATTTTTCTTATGGAAAACAATTTTAATTAAAAACTTCTATGCTCCTGTACCCAACCGTGGGGGTTCATCACACTAAACAACAGGTGTCACTATTACTAAGATAAATGTACTTTTTTTTCATTAAAATTACTGAATGCTTATACATATGTACTAAAACGTTAGTTAACATTTAATATCAGGCAATGCATTGGTTCATTACCCTGGCTACGTGTTAAAATGGTTATGAATTCATTTTGGATAAGTACGTACATAACCGACCAATCTTGGACTTTATTTCAATATGTTGGTCAGGGTTCTGACCCTGTGTATTTTTCGGTGGGTACCGTTTAATTTCATTACCCTGGCTACGTGTTAAAATGGTTATGAATTCACTCTGGATAAGTACGTACATAACCGACCAATCTTGGACTTTATTTCAATGTGTTGGTCAGGGTTCTGACCCTGTGTATTTTTCGGTGGGTACCGTTTAATTTCATTACCCTGGCTACGTGTTAAAATGGTTATGAATTCATTTTGGATAAGTACGTACATAACCGACCAATCTTGGACTTTATATTTCAATGTGTTGGTCAGGGTTCTGACCCTGTGTATTTTTCGGTGGGTACCGTTTAATTTCATTACCCTGGCTACGTGTTAAAATGGTTATGAATTCATTTTGGATAAGTACGTACATAACCGACCAATCTTGGACTTTATTTCAATATGTTGGTCAGGGTTCAGACCCTGTGTATTTTTCGGTGGGTACCGTTTAATTTCATTACCCTGGCTACGTGTTAAAATGGTTATGAATTCATTTTGGATAAGTACGTACATAACCGACCAATCTTGGACTTTATTTCAAATGCAGGTAAGGTACACCTACAGACATAACTGTGGACATTCAGTTCTTTTTATTTAGATCATGGCAATTTTTTGGTCAGAGCGCCCTCTAGTTTTGTGGAGAATCATGTTCATTTGGAATGCTCTGATTGGATGGAAGTTCAAGCCTAGCAAGGTGTGATAGAATTGGCCTGTTATGTTCAGATTCAAATAAGCATGAACCACTAATTTGACAGGGAAGTGATACTTATAATGCAGCAAGCTGTTCTAATTGCTGTTGTGGTAGAGTTTTTCTATTTTCCTGTCAAATGCATTTATTGGTCCACTGAAAAATGAAAATAATGTTCCCTGTAACTTAGACTCTTATTGATCAAGGCATTTTAAAAATCATGGGTGTTAACTCCCCTCAAGTTATGACCCGTTGTCCCCTACAGAATAATGGTTGCATCTAATATTAAAATAAAGATGGCGGAGTATAGCGTTGATTCATCTCGTTCTACTCTGGATTACTTGGAGTCAATAAAGATCCTAGAAAGTTAGTATTTATATGCCTGTGTGTTTTTTGTTTGTTTGTTTTTTCACTGTCTTTGACTTTCCCAGTATGTTTGTTGCTGTTGACAACAATTCAGTCCTCTGCCAGGCTTCAGTCAATGTTTTTCTTCACTACCTACCCAACTCCTCGTCGGGCACTATGTAGCTGGTGTGGTATATTTATCACAGACAGTAGGGCAATTGTCACATTTAGTGCTCCAAGAAAATATTCTCTGTCCATGTGTATTTATATAAATAGATGCAGTTTCTTTGGCTTGAATAACGATCACTGGCTTCGTACATACAGGTATACTGGTTTACCTGTTTCTAGTTGAAATATAGCCAATCTTATTAACCAAGACAGTTGGACATTTGCCACATGTCACAACACTCATTTCCAAGTGCCATAGCTTGAAACAAGTAGTCAAATCTGATATTGGCTGGAGCTTTAGTTTATATGGACATGGTAAATGGCAAACTAGATGGTCAGAAAGTAATAAAAATAATCACAGCTTTACTCCACCCACCCCACTATGAAGTAAAAGGCTGTTTATAAGGCCATGTATGATGGTTTCATTTTTCTTATGGAAAACAATTTTAATTAAAAACTTCTATGCTCCTGTACCCAACCGTGGGGGTTCATCACACTAAACAACAGGTGTCACTATTACTAAGATAAATGTACTTTTTTTTCATTAAAATTACTGAATGCTTATACATATGTACTAAAACGTTAGTTAACATTTAATATCAGGCAATGCATTGGTTCATTACCCTGGCTACGTGTTAAAATGGTTATGAATTCATTTTGGATAAGTACGTACATAACCGACCAATCTTGGACTTTATTTCAATATGTTGGTCAGGGTTCTGACCCTGTGTATTTTTCGGTGGGTACCGTTTAATTTCATTACCCTGGCTACGTGTTAAAATGGTTATGAATTCACTCTGGATAAGTACGTACATAACCGACCAATCTTGGACTTTATTTCAATGTGTTGGTCAGGGTTCTGACCCTGTGTATTTTTCGGTGGGTACCGTTTAATTTCATTACCCTGGCTACGTGTTAAAATGGTTATGAATTCATTTTGGATAAGTACGTACATAACCGACCAATCTTGGACTTTATATTTCAATGTGTTGGTCAGGGTTCTGACCCTGTGTATTTTTCGGTGGGTACCGTTTAATTTCATTACCCTGGCTACGTGTTAAAATGGTTATGAATTCATTTTGGATAAGTACGTACATAACCGACCAATCTTGGACTTTATTTCAATATGTTGGTCAGGGTTCAGACCCTGTGTATTTTTCGGTGGGTACCGTTTAATTTCATTACCCTGGCTACGTGTTAAAATGGTTATGAATTCATTTTGGATAAGTACGTACATAACCGACCAATCTTGGACTTTATTTCAAATGCAGGTAAGGTACACCTACAGACATAACTGTGGACATTCAGTTCTTTTTATTTAGATCATGGCAATTTTTTGGTCAGAGCGCCCTCTAGTTTTGTGGAGAATCATGTTCATTTGGAATGCTCTGATTGGATGGAAGTTCAAGCCTAGCAAGGTGTGATAGAATTGGCCTGTTATGTTCAGATTCAAATAAGCATGAACCACTAATTTGACAGGGAAGTGATACTTATAATGCAGCAAGCTGTTCTAATTGCTGTTGTGGTAGAGTTTTTCTATTTTCCTGTCAAATGCATTTATTGGTCCACTGAAAAATGAAAATAATGTTCCCTGTAACTTAGACTCTTATTGATCAAGGCATTTTAAAAATCATGGGTGTTAACTCCCCTCAAGTTATGACCCGTTGTCCCCTACAGAATAATGGTTGCATCTAATATTAAAATAAAGATGGCGGAGTATAGCGTTGATTCATCTCGTTCTACTCTGGATTACTTGGAGTCAATAAAGATCCTAGAAAGTTAGTATTTATATGCCTGTGTGTTTTTTGTTTGTTTGTTTTTTCACTGTCTTTGACTTTCCCAGTATGTTTGTTGCTGTTGACAACAATTCAGTCCTCTGCCAGGCTTCAGTCAATGTTTTTCTTCACTACCTACCCAACTCCTCGTCGGGCACTATGTAGCTGGTGTGGTATATTTATCACAGACAGTAGGGCAATTGTCACATTTAGTGCTCCAAGAAAATATTCTCTGTCCATGTGTATTTATATAAATAGATGCAGTTTCTTTGGCTTGAATAACGATCACTGGCTTCGTACATACAGGTATACTGGTTTACCTGTTTCTAGTTGAAATATAGCCAATCTTATTAACCAAGACAGTTGGACATTTGCCACATGTCACAACACTCATTTCCAAGTGCCATAGCTTGAAACAAGTAGTCAAATCTGATATTGGCTGGAGCTTTAGTTTATATGGACATGGTAAATGGCAAACTAGATGGTCAGAAAGTAATAAAAATAATCACAGCTTTACTCCACCCACCCCACTATGAAGTAAAAGGCTGTTTATAAGGCCATGTATGATGGTTTCATTTTTCTTATGGAAAACAATTTTAATTAAAAACTTCTATGCTCCTGTACCCAACCGTGGGGGTTCATCACACTAAACAACAGGTGTCACTATTACTAAGATAAATGTACTTTTTTTTCATTAAAATTACTGAATGCTTATACATATGTACTAAAACGTTAGTTAACATTTAATATCAGGCAATGCATTGGTTCATTACCCTGGCTACGTGTTAAAATGGTTATGAATTCATTTTGGATAAGTACGTACATAACCGACCAATCTTGGACTTTATTTCAAAATGTTGGTCAGGGTTCTGACCCTGTGTATTTTTCGGTGGGTACCGTTTAATTTCATTACCCTGGCTACGTGTTAAAATGGTTATGAATTCACTCTGGATAAGTACGTACATAACCGACCAATCTTGGACTTTATTTCAATGTGTTGGTCAGGGTTCTGACCCTGTGTATTTTTCGGTGGGTACCGTTTAATTTCATTACCCTGGCTACGTGTTAAAATGGTTATGAATTCATTTTGGATAAGTACGTACATAACCGACCAATCTTGGACTTTATATTTCAATGTGTTGGTCAGGGTTCTGACCCTGTGTATTTTTCGGTGGGTACCGTTTAATTTCATTACCCTGGCTACGTGTTAAAATGGTTATGAATTCATTTTGGATAAGTACGTACATAACCGACCAATCTTGGACTTTATTTCAATATGTTGGTCAGGGTTCAGACCCTGTGTATTTTTCGGTGGGTACCGTTTAATTTCATTACCCTGGCTACGTGTTAAAATGGTTATGAATTCATTTTGGATAAGTACGTACATAACCGACCAATCTTGGACTTTATTTCAAATGCAGGTAAGGTACACCTACAGACATAACTGTGGACATTCAGTTCTTTTTATTTAGATCATGGCAATTTTTTGGTCAGAGCGCCCTCTAGTTTTGTGGAGAATCATGTTCATTTGGAATGCTCTGATTGGATGGAAGTTCAAGCCTAGCAAGGTGTGATAGAATTGGCCTGTTATGTTCAGATTCAAATAAGCATGAACCACTAATTTGACAGGGAAGTGATACTTATAATGCAGCAAGCTGTTCTAATTGCTGTTGTGGTAGAGTTTTTCTATTTTCCTGTCAAATGCATTTATTGGTCCACTGAAAAATGAAAATAATGTTCCCTGTAACTTAGACTCTTATTGATCAAGGCATTTTAAAAATCATGGGTGTTAACTCCCCTCAAGTTATGACCCGTTGTCCCCTACAGAATAATGGTTGCATCTAATATTAAAATAAAGATGGCGGAGTATAGCGTTGATTCATCTCGTTCTACTCTGGATTACTTGGAGTCAATAAAGATCCTAGAAAGTTAGTATTTATATGCCTGTGTGTTTTTTGTTTGTTTGTTTTTTCACTGTCTTTGACTTTCCCAGTATGTTTGTTGCTGTTGACAACAATTCAGTCCTCTGCCAGGCTTCAGTCAATGTTTTTCTTCACTACCTACCCAACTCCTCGTCGGGCACTATGTAGCTGGTGTGGTATATTTATCACAGACAGTAGGGCAATTGTCACATTTAGTGCTCCAAGAAAATATTCTCTGTCCATGTGTATTTATATAAATAGATGCAGTTTCTTTGGCTTGAATAACGATCACTGGCTTCGTACATACAGGTATACTGGTTTACCTGTTTCTAGTTGAAATATAGCCAATCTTATTAACCAAGACAGTTGGACATTTGCCACATGTCACAACACTCATTTCCAAGTGCCATAGCTTGAAACAAGTAGTCAAATCTGATATTGGCTGGAGCTTTAGTTTATATGGACATGGTAAATGGCAAACTAGATGGTCAGAAAGTAATAAAAATAATCACAGCTTTACTCCACCCACCCCACTATGAAGTAAAAGGCTGTTTATAAGGCCATGTATGATGGTTTCATTTTTCTTATGGAAAACAATTTTAATTAAAAACTTCTATGCTCCTGTACCCAACCGTGGGGGTTCATCACACTAAACAACAGGTGTCACTATTACTAAGATAAATGTACTTTTTTTTCATTAAAATTACTGAATGCTTATACATATGTACTAAAACGTTAGTTAACATTTAATATCAGGCAATGCATTGGTTCATTACCCTGGCTACGTGTTAAAATGGTTATGAATTCATTTTGGATAAGTACGTACATAACCGACCAATCTTGGACTTTATTTCAATATGTTGGTCAGGGTTCTGACCCTGTGTATTTTTCGGTGGGTACCGTTTAATTTCATTACCCTGGCTACGTGTTAAAATGGTTATGAATTCACTCTGGATAAGTACGTACATAACCGACCAATCTTGGACTTTATTTCAATGTGTTGGTCAGGGTTCTGACCCTGTGTATTTTTCGGTGGGTACCGTTTAATTTCATTACCCTGGCTACGTGTTAAAATGGTTATGAATTCATTTTGGATAAGTACGTACATAACCGACCAATCTTGGACTTTATTTCAATGTGTTGGTCAGGGTTCTGACCCTGTGTATTTTTCGGTGGGTACCGTTTAATTTCATTACCCTGGCTACGTGTTAAAATGGTTATGAATTCATTTTGGATAAGTACGTACATAACCGACCAATCTTGGACTTTATTTCAATATGTTGGTCAGGGTTCTGACCCTGTGTATTTTTCGGTGGGTACCGTTTAATTTCATTACCCTGGCTACGTGTTAAAATGGTTATGAATTCATTTTGGATAAGTACGTACATAACCGACCAATCTTGGACTTTATTTCAATGTGTTGGTCAGGGTTCTGACCCTGTGTATTTTTCGGTGGGTACCGTTTAATTTCACCACCCTGGCTACGTGTTAAAATGGGTATGAATTCATTTTGGATAAGTACGTACATAACCGACCAATCTTGGACTTTATTTCAATGTGTTGGTCAGGGTTCTGACCCTGTGTATTTTTCGGTGGGTACCGTTTAATTTCACCACCCTGGCTACGTGTTAAAATGGGTATGAATTCATTTTGGATAAGTACGTACATAACCGACCAATCTTGGACTTTATATTTCAATGTGTTGGTCAGGGTTCTGACCCTGTGTATTTTTCGGTGGGTACCGTTTAATTTCATTACCCTGGCTACGTGTTAAAATGGTTATGAATTCATTTTGGATAAGTACGTACATAACCGACCAATCTTGGACTTTATTTCAATATGTTGGTCAGGGTTCTGACCCTGTGTATTTTTCGGTGGGTACCGTTTAATTTCATTACCCTGGCTACGTGTTAAAATGGGTATGAATTCATTTTGGATAAGTACGTACATAACCGACCAATCTTGGACTTTATTTCAATATGTTGGTCAGGGTTCTGACCCTGTGTATTTTTCGGTGGGTACCGTTTAATTTCATTACCCTGGCTACGTGTTAAAATGGTTATGAATTCATTTTGGATAAGTACGTACATAACCGACCAATCTTGGACTTTATTTCAATGTGTTGGTCAGGGTTCTGACCCTGTGTATTTTTCGGTGGGTACCGTTTAATTTCACCACCCTGGCTACGTGTTAAAATGGGTATGAATTCATTTTGGATAAGTACGTACATAACCGACCAATCTTGGACTTTATTTCAATGTGTTGGTCAGGGTTCTGACCCTGTGTATTTTTCGGTGGGTACCGTTTAATTTCACCACCCTGGCTACGTGTTAAAATGGGTATGAATTCATTTTGGATAAGTACGTACATAACCGACCAATCTTGGACTTTATATTTCAATGTGTTGGTCAGGGTTCTGACCCTGTGTATTTTTCGGTGGGTACCGTTTAATTTCATTACCCTGGCTACGTGTTAAAATGGTTATGAATTCATTTTGGATAAGTACGTACATAACCGACCAATCTTGGACTTTATTTCAATATGTTGGTCAGGGTTCTGACCCTGTGTATTTTTCGGTGGGTACCGTTTAATTTCATTACCCTGGCTACGTGTTAAAATGGGTATGAATTCATTTTGGATAAGTACGTACATAACCGACCAATCTTGGACTTTATTTTGCATGCAGGTAAGGTACACCTACAGACATAACTGTGGACATTCAGTTCTTTTTATTTAGATCATGGCAATTTTTTGGTCAGAGCGCCCTCTAGTTTTGTGGAGAATCATGTTCATTTGGAATGCTCTGATTGGATGGAAGTTCAAGCCTAGCAAGGTGTGATAGAATTGGCCTGTTATGTTCAGATTCAAATAAGCATGAACCACTAATTTGACAGGGAAGTGATACTTATAATGCAGCAAGCTGTTCTAATTGCTGTTGTGGTAGAGTTTTTCTATTTTCCTGTCAAATGCATTTATTGGTCCACTGAAAAATGAAAATAATGTTCCCTGTAACTTAGACTCTTATTGATCAAGGCATTTTAAAAATCATGGGTGTTAACTCCCCTCAAGTTATGACCCGTTGTCCCCTACAGAATAATGGTTGCATCTAATATTAAAATAAAGATGGCGGAGTATAGCGTTGATTCATCTCGTTCTACTCTGGATTACTTGGAGTCAATAAAGATCCTAGAAAGTTAGTATTTATATGCCTGTGTGTTTTTTGTTTGTTTGTTTTTTCACTGTCTTTGACTTTCCCAGTATGTTTGTTGCTGTTGACAACAATTCAGTCCTCTGCCAGGCTTCAGTCAATGTTTTTCTTCACTACCTACCCAACTCCTCGTCGGGCACTATGTAGCTGGTGTGGTATATTTATCACAGACAGTAGGGCAATTGTCACATTTAGTGCTCCAAGAAAATATTCTCTGTCCATGTGTATTTATATAAATAGATGCAGTTTCTTTGGCTTGAATAACGATCACTGGCTTCGTACATACAGGTATACTGGTTTACCTGTTTCTAGTTGAAATATAGCCAATCTTATTAACCAAGACAGTTGGACATTTGCCACATGTCACAACACTCATTTCCAAGTGCCATAGCTTGAAACAAGTAGTCAAATCTGATATTGGCTGGAGCTTTAGTTTATATGGACATGGTAAATGGCAAACTAGATGGTCAGAAAGTAATAAAAATAATCACAGCTTTACTCCACCCACCCCACTATGAAGTAAAAGGCTGTTTATAAGGCCATGTATGATGGTTTCATTTTTCTTATGGAAAACAATTTTAATTAAAAACTTCTATGCTCCTGTACCCAACCGTGGGAGTTCATCACACTAAACAACAGGTGTCACTATTACTAAGATAAATGTACTTTTTTTTCATTAAAATTACTGAATGCTTATACATATGTACTAAAACGTTAGTTAACATTTAATATCAGGCAATGCATTGGTTCATTACCCTGGCTACGTGTTAAAATGGTTATGAATTCATTTTGGATAAGTACGTACATAACCGACCAATCTTGGACTTTATTTCAATATGTTGGTCAGGGTTCTGACCCTGTGTATTTTTCGGTGGGTACCGTTTAATTTCATTACCCTGGCTACGTGTTAAAATGGTTATGAATTCACTCTGGATAAGTACGTACATAACCGACCAATCTTGGACTTTATTTCAATGTGTTGGTCAGGGTTCTGACCCTGTGTATTTTTCGGTGGGTACCGTTTAATTTCATTACCCTGGCTACGTGTTAAAATGGTTATGAATTCATTTTGGATAAGTACGTACATAACCGACCAATCTTGGACTTTATATTTCAATGTGTTGGTCAGGGTTCTGACCCTGTGTATTTTTCGGTGGGTACCGTTTAATTTCATTACCCTGGCTACGTGTTAAAATGGTTATGAATTCATTTTGGATAAGTACGTACATAACCGACCAATCTTGGACTTTATTTCAATATGTTGGTCAGGGTTCAGACCCTGTGTATTTTTCGGTGGGTACCGTTTAATTTCATTACCCTGGCTACGTGTTAAAATGGTTATGAATTCATTTTGGATAAGTACGTACATAACCGACCAATCTTGGACTTTATTTCAAATGCAGGTAAGGTACACCTACAGACATAACTGTGGACATTCAGTTCTTTTTATTTAGATCATGGCAATTTTTTGGTCAGAGCGCCCTCTAGTTTTGTGGAGAATCATGTTCATTTGGAATGCTCTGATTGGATGGAAGTTCAAGCCTAGCAAGGTGTGATAGAATTGGCCTGTTATGTTCAGATTCAAATAAGCATGAACCACTAATTTGACAGGGAAGTGATACTTATAATGCAGCAAGCTGTTCTAATTGCTGTTGTGGTAGAGTTTTTCTATTTTCCTGTCAAATGCATTTATTGGTCCACTGAAAAATGAAAATAATGTTCCCTGTAACTTAGACTCTTATTGATCAAGGCATTTTAAAAATCATGGGTGTTAACTCCCCTCAAGTTATGACCCGTTGTCCCCTACAGAATAATGGTTGCATCTAATATTAAAATAAAGATGGCGGAGTATAGCGTTGATTCATCTCGTTCTACTCTGGATTACTTGGAGTCAATAAAGATCCTAGAAAGTTAGTATTTATATGCCTGTGTGTTTTTTGTTTGTTTGTTTTTTCACTGTCTTTGACTTTCCCAGTATGTTTGTTGCTGTTGACAACAATTCAGTCCTCTGCCAGGCTTCAGTCAATGTTTTTCTTCACTACCTACCCAACTCCTCGTCGGGCACTATGTAGCTGGTGTGGTATATTTATCACAGACAGTAGGGCAATTGTCACATTTAGTGCTCCAAGAAAATATTCTCTGTCCATGTGTATTTATATAAATAGATGCAGTTTCTTTGGCTTGAATAACGATCACTGGCTTCGTACATACAGGTATACTGGTTTACCTGTTTCTAGTTGAAATATAGCCAATCTTATTAACCAAGACAGTTGGACATTTGCCACATGTCACAACACTCATTTCCAAGTGCCATAGCTTGAAACAAGTAGTCAAATCTGATATTGGCTGGAGCTTTAGTTTATATGGACATGGTAAATGGCAAACTAGATGGTCAGAAAGTAATAAAAATAATCACAGCTTTACTCCACCCACCCCACTATGAAGTAAAAGGCTGTTTATAAGGCCATGTATGATGGTTTCATTTTTCTTATGGAAAACAATTTTAATTAAAAACTTCTATGCTCCTGTACCCAACCGTGGGGGTTCATCACACTAAACAACAGGTGTCACTATTACTAAGATAAATGTACTTTTTTTTCATTAAAATTACTGAATGCTTATACATATGTACTAAAACGTTAGTTAACATTTAATATCAGGCAATGCATTGGTTCATTACCCTGGCTACGTGTTAAAATGGTTATGAATTCATTTTGGATAAGTACGTACATAACCGACCAATCTTGGACTTTATTTCAATATGTTGGTCAGGGTTCTGACCCTGTGTATTTTTCGGTGGGTACCGTTTAATTTCATTACCCTGGCTACGTGTTAAAATGGTTATGAATTCACTCTGGATAAGTACGTACATAACCGACCAATCTTGGACTTTATTTCAATGTGTTGGTCAGGGTTCTGACCCTGTGTATTTTTCGGTGGGTACCGTTTAATTTCATTACCCTGGCTACGTGTTAAAATGGTTATGAATTCATTTTGGATAAGTACGTACATAACCGACCAATCTTGGACTTTATATTTCAATGTGTTGGTCAGGGTTCTGACCCTGTGTATTTTTCGGTGGGTACCGTTTAATTTCATTACCCTGGCTACGTGTTAAAATGGTTATGAATTCATTTTGGATAAGTACGTACATAACCGACCAATCTTGGACTTTATTTCAATATGTTGGTCAGGGTTCAGACCCTGTGTATTTTTCGGTGGGTACCGTTTAATTTCATTACCCTGGCTACGTGTTAAAATGGTTATGAATTCATTTTGGATAAGTACGTACATAACCGACCAATCTTGGACTTTATTTCAAATGCAGGTAAGGTACACCTACAGACATAACTGTGGACATTCAGTTCTTTTTATTTAGATCATGGCAATTTTTTGGTCAGAGCGCCCTCTAGTTTTGTGGAGAATCATGTTCATTTGGAATGCTCTGATTGGATGGAAGTTCAAGCCTAGCAAGGTGTGATAGAATTGGCCTGTTATGTTCAGATTCAAATAAGCATGAACCACTAATTTGACAGGGAAGTGATACTTATAATGCAGCAAGCTGTTCTAATTGCTGTTGTGGTAGAGTTTTTCTATTTTCCTGTCAAATGCATTTATTGGTCCACTGAAAAATGAAAATAATGTTCCCTGTAACTTAGACTCTTATTGATCAAGGCATTTTAAAAATCATGGGTGTTAACTCCCCTCAAGTTATGACCCGTTGTCCCCTACAGAATAATGGTTGCATCTAATATTAAAATAAAGATGGCGGAGTATAGCGTTGATTCATCTCGTTCTACTCTGGATTACTTGGAGTCAATAAAGATCCTAGAAAGTTAGTATTTATATGCCTGTGTGTTTTTTGTTTGTTTGTTTTTTCACTGTCTTTGACTTTCCCAGTATGTTTGTTGCTGTTGACAACAATTCAGTCCTCTGCCAGGCTTCAGTCAATGTTTTTCTTCACTACCTACCCAACTCCTCGTCGGGCACTATGTAGCTGGTGTGGTATATTTATCACAGACAGTAGGGCAATTGTCACATTTAGTGCTCCAAGAAAATATTCTCTGTCCATGTGTATTTATATAAATAGATGCAGTTTCTTTGGCTTGAATAACGATCACTGGCTTCGTACATACAGGTATACTGGTTTACCTGTTTCTAGTTGAAATATAGCCAATCTTATTAACCAAGACAGTTGGACATTTGCCACATGTCACAACACTCATTTCCAAGTGCCATAGCTTGAAACAAGTAGTCAAATCTGATATTGGCTGGAGCTTTAGTTTATATGGACATGGTAAATGGCAAACTAGATGGTCAGAAAGTAATAAAAATAATCACAGCTTTACTCCACCCACCCCACTATGAAGTAAAAGGCTGTTTATAAGGCCATGTATGATGGTTTCATTTTTCTTATGGAAAACAATTTTAATTAAAAACTTCTATGCTCCTGTACCCAACCGTGGGGGTTCATCACACTAAACAACAGGTGTCACTATTACTAAGATAAATGTACTTTTTTTTCATTAAAATTACTGAATGCTTATACATATGTACTAAAACGTTAGTTAACATTTAATATCAGGCAATGCATTGGTTCATTACCCTGGCTACGTGTTAAAATGGTTATGAATTCATTTTGGATAAGTACGTACATAACCGACCAATCTTGGACTTTATTTCAATATGTTGGTCAGGGTTCTGACCCTGTGTATTTTTCGGTGGGTACCGTTTAATTTCATTACCCTGGCTACGTGTTAAAATGGTTATGAATTCACTCTGGATAAGTACGTACATAACCGACCAATCTTGGACTTTATTTCAATGTGTTGGTCAGGGTTCTGACCCTGTGTATTTTTCGGTGGGTACCGTTTAATTTCATTACCCTGGCTACGTGTTAAAATGGTTATGAATTCATTTTGGATAAGTACGTACATAACCGACCAATCTTGGACTTTATATTTCAATGTGTTGGTCAGGGTTCTGACCCTGTGTATTTTTCGGTGGGTACCGTTTAATTTCATTACCCTGGCTACGTGTTAAAATGGTTATGAATTCATTTTGGATAAGTACGTACATAACCGACCAATCTTGGACTTTATTTCAATATGTTGGTCAGGGTTCAGACCCTGTGTATTTTTCGGTGGGTACCGTTTAATTTCATTACCCTGGCTACGTGTTAAAATGGTTATGAATTCATTTTGGATAAGTACGTACATAACCGACCAATCTTGGACTTTATTTCAAATGCAGGTAAGGTACACCTACAGACATAACTGTGGACATTCAGTTCTTTTTATTTAGATCATGGCAATTTTTTGGTCAGAGCGCCCTCTAGTTTTGTGGAGAATCATGTTCATTTGGAATGCTCTGATTGGATGGAAGTTCAAGCCTAGCAAGGTGTGATAGAATTGGCCTGTTATGTTCAGATTCAAATAAGCATGAACCACTAATTTGACAGGGAAGTGATACTTATAATGCAGCAAGCTGTTCTAATTGCTGTTGTGGTAGAGTTTTTCTATTTTCCTGTCAAATGCATTTATTGGTCCACTGAAAAATGAAAATAATGTTCCCTGTAACTTAGACTCTTATTGATCAAGGCATTTTAAAAATCATGGGTGTTAACTCCCCTCAAGTTATGACCCGTTGTCCCCTACAGAATAATGGTTGCATCTAATATTAAAATAAAGATGGCGGAGTATAGCGTTGATTCATCTCGTTCTACTCTGGATTACTTGGAGTCAATAAAGATCCTAGAAAGTTAGTATTTATATGCCTGTGTGTTTTTTGTTTGTTTGTTTTTTCACTGTCTTTGACTTTCCCAGTATGTTTGTTGCTGTTGACAACAATTCAGTCCTCTGCCAGGCTTCAGTCAATGTTTTTCTTCACTACCTACCCAACTCCTCGTCGGGCACTATGTAGCTGGTGTGGTATATTTATCACAGACAGTAGGGCAATTGTCACATTTAGTGCTCCAAGAAAATATTCTCTGTCCATGTGTATTTATATAAATAGATGCAGTTTCTTTGGCTTGAATAACGATCACTGGCTTCGTACATACAGGTATACTGGTTTACCTGTTTCTAGTTGAAATATAGCCAATCTTATTAACCAAGACAGTTGGACATTTGCCACATGTCACAACACTCATTTCCAAGTGCCATAGCTTGAAACAAGTAGTCAAATCTGATATTGGCTGGAGCTTTAGTTTATATGGACATGGTAAATGGCAAACTAGATGGTCAGAAAGTAATAAAAATAATCACAGCTTTACTCCACCCACCCCACTATGAAGTAAAAGGCTGTTTATAAGGCCATGTATGATGGTTTCATTTTTCTTATGGAAAACAATTTTAATTAAAAACTTCTATGCTCCTGTACCCAACCGTGGGGGTTCATCACACTAAACAACAGGTGTCACTATTACTAAGATAAATGTACTTTTTTTTCATTAAAATTACTGAATGCTTATACATATGTACTAAAACGTTAGTTAACATTTAATATCAGGCAATGCATTGGTTCATTACCCTGGCTACGTGTTAAAATGGTTATGAATTCATTTTGGATAAGTACGTACATAACCGACCAATCTTGGACTTTATTTCAATATGTTGGTCAGGGTTCTGACCCTGTGTATTTTTCGGTGGGTACCGTTTAATTTCATTACCCTGGCTACGTGTTAAAATGGTTATGAATTCACTCTGGATAAGTACGTACATAACCGACCAATCTTGGACTTTATTTCAATGTGTTGGTCAGGGTTCTGACCCTGTGTATTTTTCGGTGGGTACCGTTTAATTTCATTACCCTGGCTACGTGTTAAAATGGT
>NW_028188771.1:0-37772 GCF_978046115.1 Saccoglossus kowalevskii | reverse complement strand
AGTACGTACATAACCGACCAATCTTGGACTTTATTTCAATGTGTTGGTCAGGGTTCTGACCCTGTGTATTTTTCGGTGGGTACCGTTTAATTTCATTACCCTGGCTACGTGTTAAAATGGTTATGAATTCATTTTGGATAAGTACGTACATAACCGACCAATCTTGGACTTTATTTCAATATGTTGGTCAGGGTTCTGACCCTGTGTATTTTTCGGTGGGTACCGTTTAATTTCATTACCCTGGCTACGTGTTAAAATGGTTATGAATTCACTCTGGATAAGTACGTACATAACCGACCAATCTTGGACTTTATTTCAATATGTTGGTCAGGGTTCTGACCCTGTGTATTTTTCGGTGGGTACCGTTTAATTTCATTACCCTGGCTACGTGTTAAAATGGTTATGAATTCACTCTGGATAAGTACGTACATAACCGACCAATCTTGGACTTTATTTCAATGTGTTGGTCAGGGTTCTGACCCTGTGTATTTTTCGGTGGGTACCGTTTAATTTCATTACCCTGGCTACGTGTTAAAATGGTTATGAATTCATTTTGGATAAGTACGTACATAACCGACCAATCTTGGACTTTATTTCAATATGTTGGTCAGGGTTCTGACCCTGTGTATTTTTCGGTGGGTACCGTTTAATTTCATTACCCTGGCTACGTGTTAAAATGGTTATGAATTCACTCTGGATAAGTACGTACATAACCGACCAATCTTGGACTTTATTTCAATATGTTGGTCAGGGTTCTGACCCTGTGTATTTTTCGGTGGGTACCGTTTAATTTCATTACCCTGGCTACGTGTTAAAATGGTTATGAATTCATTTTGGATAAGTACGTACATAACCGACCAATCTTGGACTTTATTTTGCATGCAGGTAAGGTACACCTACAGACATAACTGTGGACATTCAGTTCTTTTTATTTAGATCATGGCAATTTTTTGGTCAGAGCGCCCTCTAGTTTTGTGGAGAATCATGTTCATTTGGAATGCTCTGATTGGATGGAAGTTCAAGCCTAGCAAGGTGTGATAGAATTGGCCTGTTATGTTCAGATTCAAATAAGCATGAACCACTAATTTGACAGGGAAGTGATACTTATAATGCAGCAAGCTGTTCTAATTGCTGTTGTGGTAGAGTTTTTCTATTTTCCTGTCAAATGCATTTATTGGTCCACTGAAAAATGAAAATAATGTTCCCTGTAACTTAGACTCTTATTGATCAAGGCATTTTAAAAATCATGGGTGTTAACTCCCCTCAAGTTATGACCCGTTGTCCCCTACAGAATAATGGTTGCATCTAATATTAAAATAAAGATGGCGGAGTATAGCGTTGATTCATCTCGTTCTACTCTGGATTACTTGGAGTCAATAAAGATCCTAGAAAGTTAGTATTTATATGCCTGTGTGTTTTTTGTTTGTTTGTTTTTTCACTGTCTTTGACTTTCCCAGTATGTTTGTTGCTGTTGACAACAATTCAGTCCTCTGCCAGGCTTCAGTCAATGTTTTTCTTCACTACCTACCCAACTCCTCGTCGGGCACTATGTAGCTGGTGTGGTATATTTATCACAGACAGTAGGGCAATTGTCACATTTAGTGCTCCAAGAAAATATTCTCTGTCCATGTGTATTTATATAAATAGATGCAGTTTCTTTGGCTTGAATAACGATCACTGGCTTCGTACATACAGGTATACTGGTTTACCTGTTTCTAGTTGAAATATAGCCAATCTTATTAACCAAGACAGTTGGACATTTGCCACATGTCACAACACTCATTTCCAAGTGCCATAGCTTGAAACAAGTAGTCAAATCTGATATTGGCTGGAGCTTTAGTTTATATGGACATGGTAAATGGCAAACTAGATGGTCAGAAAGTAATAAAAATAATCACAGCTTTACTCCACCCACCCCACTATGAAGTAAAAGGCTGTTTATAAGGCCATGTATGATGGTTTCATTTTTCTTATGGAAAACAATTTTAATTAAAAACTTCTATGCTCCTGTACCCAACCGTGGGGGTTCATCACACTAAACAACAGGTGTCACTATTACTAAGATAAATGTACTTTTTTTTCATTAAAATTACTGAATGCTTATACATATGTACTAAAACGTTAGTTAACATTTAATATCAGGCAATGCATTGGTTCATTACCCTGGCTACGTGTTAAAATGGTTATGAATTCATTTTGGATAAGTACGTACATAACCGACCAATCTTGGACTTTATTTCAATGTGTTGGTCAGGGTTCTGACCCTGTGTATTTTTCGGTGGGTACCGTTTAATTTCATTACCCTGGCTACGTGTTAAAATGGTTATGAATTCATTTTGGATAAGTACGTACATAACCGACCAATCTTGGACTTTATTTCAATGTGTTGGTCAGGGTTCTGACCCTGTGTATTTTTCGGTGGGTACCGTTTAATTTCATTACCCTGGCTACGTGTTAAAATGGTTATGAATTCACTCTGGATAAGTACGTACATAACCGACCAATCTTGGACTTTATTTCAATGTGTTGGTCAGGGTTCTGACCCTGTGTATTTTTCGGTGGGTACCGTTTAATTTCATTACCCTGGCTACGTGTTAAAATGGTTATGAATTCATTTTGGATAAGTACGTACATAACCGACCAATCTTGGACTTTATTTCAATATGTTGGTCAGGGTTCTGACCCTGTGTATTTTTCGGTGGGTACCGTTTAATTTCATTACCCTGGCTACGTGTTAAAATGGTTATGAATTCACTCTGGATAAGTACGTACATAACCGACCAATCTTGGACTTTATTTCAATATGTTGGTCAGGGTTCTGACCCTGTGTATTTTTCGGTGGGTACCGTTTAATTTCATTACCCTGGCTACGTGTTAAAATGGTTATGAATTCATTTTGGATAAGTACGTACATAACCGACCAATCTTGGACTTTATTTTGCATGCAGGTAAGGTACACCTACAGACATAACTGTGGACATTCAGTTCTTTTTATTTAGATCATGGCAATTTTTTGGTCAGAGCGCCCTCTAGTTTTGTGGAGAATCATGTTCATTTGGAATGCTCTGATTGGATGGAAGTTCAAGCCTAGCAAGGTGTGATAGAATTGGCCTGTTATGTTCAGATTCAAATAAGCATGAACCACTAATTTGACAGGGAAGTGATACTTATAATGCAGCAAGCTGTTCTAATTGCTGTTGTGGTAGAGTTTTTCTATTTTCCTGTCAAATGCATTTATTGGTCCACTGAAAAATGAAAATAATGTTCCCTGTAACTTAGACTCTTATTGATCAAGGCATTTTAAAAATCATGGGTGTTAACTCCCCTCAAGTTATGACCCGTTGTCCCCTACAGAATAATGGTTGCATCTAATATTAAAATAAAGATGGCGGAGTATAGCGTTGATTCATCTCGTTCTACTCTGGATTACTTGGAGTCAATAAAGATCCTAGAAAGTTAGTATTTATATGCCTGTGTGTTTTTTGTTTGTTTGTTTTTTCACTGTCTTTGACTTTCCCAGTATGTTTGTTGCTGTTGACAACAATTCAGTCCTCTGCCAGGCTTCAGTCAATGTTTTTCTTCACTACCTACCCAACTCCTCGTCGGGCACTATGTAGCTGGTGTGGTATATTTATCACAGACAGTAGGGCAATTGTCACATTTAGTGCTCCAAGAAAATATTCTCTGTCCATGTGTATTTATATAAATAGATGCAGTTTCTTTGGCTTGAATAACGATCACTGGCTTCGTACATACAGGTATACTGGTTTACCTGTTTCTAGTTGAAATATAGCCAATCTTATTAACCAAGACAGTTGGACATTTGCCACATGTCACAACACTCATTTCCAAGTGCCATAGCTTGAAACAAGTAGTCAAATCTGATATTGGCTGGAGCTTTAGTTTATATGGACATGGTAAATGGCAAACTAGATGGTCAGAAAGTAATAAAAATAATCACAGCTTTACTCCACCCACCCCACTATGAAGTAAAAGGCTGTTTATAAGGCCATGTATGATGGTTTCATTTTTCTTATGGAAAACAATTTTAATTAAAAACTTCTATGCTCCTGTACCCAACCGTGGGGGTTCATCACACTAAACAACAGGTGTCACTATTACTAAGATAAATGTACTTTTTTTTCATTAAAATTACTGAATGCTTATACATATGTACTAAAACGTTAGTTAACATTTAATATCAGGCAATGCATTGGTTCATTACCCTGGCTACGTGTTAAAATGGTTATGAATTCATTTTGGATAAGTACGTACATAACCGACCAATCTTGGACTTTATTTCAATGTGTTGGTCAGGGTTCTGACCCTGTGTATTTTTCGGTGGGTACCGTTTAATTTCATTACCCTGGCTACGTGTTAAAATGGTTATGAATTCATTTTGGATAAGTACGTACATAACCGACCAATCTTGGACTTTATTTCAATGTGTTGGTCAGGGTTCTGACCCTGTGTATTTTTCGGTGGGTACCGTTTAATTTCATTACCCTGGCTACGTGTTAAAATGGTTATGAATTCACTCTGGATAAGTACGTACATAACCGACCAATCTTGGACTTTATTTCAATGTGTTGGTCAGGGTTCTGACCCTGTGTATTTTTCGGTGGGTACCGTTTAATTTCATTACCCTGGCTACGTGTTAAAATGGTTATGAATTCATTTTGGATAAGTACGTACATAACCGACCAATCTTGGACTTTATTTCAATATGTTGGTCAGGGTTCTGACCCTGTGTATTTTTCGGTGGGTACCGTTTAATTTCATTACCCTGGCTACGTGTTAAAATGGTTATGAATTCACTCTGGATAAGTACGTACATAACCGACCAATCTTGGACTTTATTTCAATATGTTGGTCAGGGTTCTGACCCTGTGTATTTTTCGGTGGGTACCGTTTAATTTCATTACCCTGGCTACGTGTTAAAATGGTTATGAATTCACTCTGGATAAGTACGTACATAACCGACCAATCTTGGACTTTATTTCAATGTGTTGGTCAGGGTTCTGACCCTGTGTATTTTTCGGTGGGTACCGTTTAATTTCATTACCCTGGCTACGTGTTAAAATGGTTATGAATTCATTTTGGATAAGTACGTACATAACCGACCAATCTTGGACTTTATTTCAATATGTTGGTCAGGGTTCTGACCCTGTGTATTTTTCGGTGGGTACCGTTTAATTTCATTACCCTGGCTACGTGTTAAAATGGTTATGAATTCACTCTGGATAAGTACGTACATAACCGACCAATCTTGGACTTTATTTCAATATGTTGGTCAGGGTTCTGACCCTGTGTATTTTTCGGTGGGTACCGTTTAATTTCATTACCCTGGCTACGTGTTAAAATGGTTATGAATTCATTTTGGATAAGTACGTACATAACCGACCAATCTTGGACTTTATTTTGCATGCAGGTAAGGTACACCTACAGACATAACTGTGGACATTCAGTTCTTTTTATTTAGATCATGGCAATTTTTTGGTCAGAGCGCCCTCTAGTTTTGTGGAGAATCATGTTCATTTGGAATGCTCTGATTGGATGGAAGTTCAAGCCTAGCAAGGTGTGATAGAATTGGCCTGTTATGTTCAGATTCAAATAAGCATGAACCACTAATTTGACAGGGAAGTGATACTTATAATGCAGCAAGCTGTTCTAATTGCTGTTGTGGTAGAGTTTTTCTATTTTCCTGTCAAATGCATTTATTGGTCCACTGAAAAATGAAAATAATGTTCCCTGTAACTTAGACTCTTATTGATCAAGGCATTTTAAAAATCATGGGTGTTAACTCCCCTCAAGTTATGACCCGTTGTCCCCTACAGAATAATGGTTGCATCTAATATTAAAATAAAGATGGCGGAGTATAGCGTTGATTCATCTCGTTCTACTCTGGATTACTTGGAGTCAATAAAGATCCTAGAAAGTTAGTATTTATATGCCTGTGTGTTTTTTGTTTGTTTGTTTTTTCACTGTCTTTGACTTTCCCAGTATGTTTGTTGCTGTTGACAACAATTCAGTCCTCTGCCAGGCTTCAGTCAATGTTTTTCTTCACTACCTACCCAACTCCTCGTCGGGCACTATGTAGCTGGTGTGGTATATTTATCACAGACAGTAGGGCAATTGTCACATTTAGTGCTCCAAGAAAATATTCTCTGTCCATGTGTATTTATATAAATAGATGCAGTTTCTTTGGCTTGAATAACGATCACTGGCTTCGTACATACAGGTATACTGGTTTACCTGTTTCTAGTTGAAATATAGCCAATCTTATTAACCAAGACAGTTGGACATTTGCCACATGTCACAACACTCATTTCCAAGTGCCATAGCTTGAAACAAGTAGTCAAATCTGATATTGGCTGGAGCTTTAGTTTATATGGACATGGTAAATGGCAAACTAGATGGTCAGAAAGTAATAAAAATAATCACAGCTTTACTCCACCCACCCCACTATGAAGTAAAAGGCTGTTTATAAGGCCATGTATGATGGTTTCATTTTTCTTATGGAAAACAATTTTAATTAAAAACTTCTATGCTCCTGTACCCAACCGTGGGGGTTCATCACACTAAACAACAGGTGTCACTATTACTAAGATAAATGTACTTTTTTTTCATTAAAATTACTGAATGCTTATACATATGTACTAAAACGTTAGTTAACATTTAATATCAGGCAATGCATTGGTTCATTACCCTGGCTACGTGTTAAAATGGTTATGAATTCATTTTGGATAAGTACGTACATAACCGACCAATCTTGGACTTTATTTCAATGTGTTGGTCAGGGTTCTGACCCTGTGTATTTTTCGGTGGGTACCGTTTAATTTCATTACCCTGGCTACGTGTTAAAATGGTTATGAATTCATTTTGGATAAGTACGTACATAACCGACCAATCTTGGACTTTATTTCAATGTGTTGGTCAGGGTTCTGACCCTGTGTATTTTTCGGTGGGTACCGTTTAATTTCATTACCCTGGCTACGTGTTAAAATGGTTATGAATTCACTCTGGATAAGTACGTACATAACCGACCAATCTTGGACTTTATTTCAATGTGTTGGTCAGGGTTCTGACCCTGTGTATTTTTCGGTGGGTACCGTTTAATTTCATTACCCTGGCTACGTGTTAAAATGGTTATGAATTCATTTTGGATAAGTACGTACATAACCGACCAATCTTGGACTTTATTTCAATATGTTGGTCAGGGTTCTGACCCTGTGTATTTTTCGGTGGGTACCGTTTAATTTCATTACCCTGGCTACGTGTTAAAATGGTTATGAATTCACTCTGGATAAGTACGTACATAACCGACCAATCTTGGACTTTATTTCAATATGTTGGTCAGGGTTCTGACCCTGTGTATTTTTCGGTGGGTACCGTTTAATTTCATTACCCTGGCTACGTGTTAAAATGGTTATGAATTCACTCTGGATAAGTACGTACATAACCGACCAATCTTGGACTTTATTTCAATGTGTTGGTCAGGGTTCTGACCCTGTGTATTTTTCGGTGGGTACCGTTTAATTTCATTACCCTGGCTACGTGTTAAAATGGTTATGAATTCATTTTGGATAAGTACGTACATAACCGACCAATCTTGGACTTTATTTCAATATGTTGGTCAGGGTTCTGACCCTGTGTATTTTTCGGTGGGTACCGTTTAATTTCATTACCCTGGCTACGTGTTAAAATGGTTATGAATTCACTCTGGATAAGTACGTACATAACCGACCAATCTTGGACTTTATTTCAATATGTTGGTCAGGGTTCTGACCCTGTGTATTTTTCGGTGGGTACCGTTTAATTTCATTACCCTGGCTACGTGTTAAAATGGTTATGAATTCATTTTGGATAAGTACGTACATAACCGACCAATCTTGGACTTTATTTTGCATGCAGGTAAGGTACACCTACAGACATAACTGTGGACATTCAGTTCTTTTTATTTAGATCATGGCAATTTTTTGGTCAGAGCGCCCTCTAGTTTTGTGGAGAATCATGTTCATTTGGAATGCTCTGATTGGATGGAAGTTCAAGCCTAGCAAGGTGTGATAGAATTGGCCTGTTATGTTCAGATTCAAATAAGCATGAACCACTAATTTGACAGGGAAGTGATACTTATAATGCAGCAAGCTGTTCTAATTGCTGTTGTGGTAGAGTTTTTCTATTTTCCTGTCAAATGCATTTATTGGTCCACTGAAAAATGAAAATAATGTTCCCTGTAACTTAGACTCTTATTGATCAAGGCATTTTAAAAATCATGGGTGTTAACTCCCCTCAAGTTATGACCCGTTGTCCCCTACAGAATAATGGTTGCATCTAATATTAAAATAAAGATGGCGGAGTATAGCGTTGATTCATCTCGTTCTACTCTGGATTACTTGGAGTCAATAAAGATCCTAGAAAGTTAGTATTTATATGCCTGTGTGTTTTTTGTTTGTTTGTTTTTTCACTGTCTTTGACTTTCCCAGTATGTTTGTTGCTGTTGACAACAATTCAGTCCTCTGCCAGGCTTCAGTCAATGTTTTTCTTCACTACCTACCCAACTCCTCGTCGGGCACTATGTAGCTGGTGTGGTATATTTATCACAGACAGTAGGGCAATTGTCACATTTAGTGCTCCAAGAAAATATTCTCTGTCCATGTGTATTTATATAAATAGATGCAGTTTCTTTGGCTTGAATAACGATCACTGGCTTCGTACATACAGGTATACTGGTTTACCTGTTTCTAGTTGAAATATAGCCAATCTTATTAACCAAGACAGTTGGACATTTGCCACATGTCACAACACTCATTTCCAAGTGCCATAGCTTGAAACAAGTAGTCAAATCTGATATTGGCTGGAGCTTTAGTTTATATGGACATGGTAAATGGCAAACTAGATGGTCAGAAAGTAATAAAAATAATCACAGCTTTACTCCACCCACCCCACTATGAAGTAAAAGGCTGTTTATAAGGCCATGTATGATGGTTTCATTTTTCTTATGGAAAACAATTTTAATTAAAAACTTCTATGCTCCTGTACCCAACCGTGGGGGTTCATCACACTAAACAACAGGTGTCACTATTACTAAGATAAATGTACTTTTTTTTCATTAAAATTACTGAATGCTTATAC
Source organism: Saccoglossus kowalevskii (assembly GCF_978046115.1). Lineage (NCBI taxonomy): Eukaryota > Metazoa > Hemichordata > Enteropneusta > Harrimaniidae > Saccoglossus > Saccoglossus kowalevskii. Next base: position 28,637 of record NW_028188771.1, on the reverse strand, counting down.
ATATGTACTAAAACGTTAGTTAACATTTAATATCAGGCAATGCATTGGTTCATTACCCTGGCTACGTGTTAAAATGGTTATGAATTCATTTTGGATAAGTACGTACATAACCGACCAATCTTGGACTTTATTTCAATGTGTTGGTCAGGGTTCTGACCCTGTGTATTTTTCGGTGGGTACCGTTTAATTTCATTACCCTGGCTACGTGTTAAAATGGTTATGAATTCATTTTGGATAAGTACGTACATAACCGACCAATCTTGGACTTTATTTCAATGTGTTGGTCAGGGTTCTGACCCTGTGTATTTTTCGGTGGGTACCGTTTAATTTCATTACCCTGGCTACGTGTTAAAATGGTTATGAATTCACTCTGGATAAGTACGTACATAACCGACCAATCTTGGACTTTATTTCAATGTGTTGGTCAGGGTTCTGACCCTGTGTATTTTTCGGTGGGTACCGTTTAATTTCATTACCCTGGCTACGTGTTAAAATGGTTATGAATTCATTTTGGATAAGTACGTACATAACCGACCAATCTTGGACTTTATTTCAATATGTTGGTCAGGGTTCTGACCCTGTGTATTTTTCGGTGGGTACCGTTTAATTTCATTACCCTGGCTACGTGTTAAAATGGTTATGAATTCACTCTGGATAAGTACGTACATAACCGACCAATCTTGGACTTTATTTCAATATGTTGGTCAGGGTTCTGACCCTGTGTATTTTTCGGTGGGTACCGTTTAATTTCATTACCCTGGCTACGTGTTAAAATGGTTATGAATTCATTTTGGATAAGTACGTACATAACCGACCAATCTTGGACTTTATTTTGCATGCAGGTAAGGTACACCTACAGACATAACTGTGGACATTCAGTTCTTTTTATTTAGATCATGGCAATTTTTTGGTCAGAGCGCCCTCTAGTTTTGTGGAGAATCATGTTCATTTGGAATGCTCTGATTGGATGGAAGTTCAAGCCTAGCAAGGTGTGATAGAATTGGCCTGTTATGTTCAGATTCAAATAAGCATGAACCACTAATTTGACAGGGAAGTGATACTTATAATGCAGCAAGCTGTTCTAATTGCTGTTGTGGTAGAGTTTTTCTATTTTCCTGTCAAATGCATTTATTGGTCCACTGAAAAATGAAAATAATGTTCCCTGTAACTTAGACTCTTATTGATCAAGGCATTTTAAAAATCATGGGTGTTAACTCCCCTCAAGTTATGACCCGTTGTCCCCTACAGAATAATGGTTGCATCTAATATTAAAATAAAGATGGCGGAGTATAGCGTTGATTCATCTCGTTCTACTCTGGATTACTTGGAGTCAATAAAGATCCTAGAAAGTTAGTATTTATATGCCTGTGTGTTTTTTGTTTGTTTGTTTTTTCACTGTCTTTGACTTTCCCAGTATGTTTGTTGCTGTTGACAACAATTCAGTCCTCTGCCAGGCTTCAGTCAATGTTTTTCTTCACTACCTACCCAACTCCTCGTCGGGCACTATGTAGCTGGTGTGGTATATTTATCACAGACAGTAGGGCAATTGTCACATTTAGTGCTCCAAGAAAATATTCTCTGTCCATGTGTATTTATATAAATAGATGCAGTTTCTTTGGCTTGAATAACGATCACTGGCTTCGTACATACAGGTATACTGGTTTACCTGTTTCTAGTTGAAATATAGCCAATCTTATTAACCAAGACAGTTGGACATTTGCCACATGTCACAACACTCATTTCCAAGTGCCATAGCTTGAAACAAGTAGTCAAATCTGATATTGGCTGGAGCTTTAGTTTATATGGACATGGTAAATGGCAAACTAGATGGTCAGAAAGTAATAAAAATAATCACAGCTTTACTCCACCCACCCCACTATGAAGTAAAAGGCTGTTTATAAGGCCATGTATGATGGTTTCATTTTTCTTATGGAAAACAATTTTAATTAAAAACTTCTATGCTCCTGTACCCAACCGTGGGGGTTCATCACACTAAACAACAGGTGTCACTATTACTAAGATAAATGTACTTTTTTTTCATTAAAATTACTGAATGCTTATACATATGTACTAAAACGTTAGTTAACATTTAATATCAGGCAATGCATTGGTTCATTACCCTGGCTACGTGTTAAAATGGTTATGAATTCATTTTGGATAAGTACGTACATAACCGACCAATCTTGGACTTTATTTCAATGTGTTGGTCAGGGTTCTGACCCTGTGTATTTTTCGGTGGGTACCGTTTAATTTCATTACCCTGGCTACGTGTTAAAATGGTTATGAATTCATTTTGGATAAGTACGTACATAACCGACCAATCTTGGACTTTATTTCAATGTGTTGGTCAGGGTTCTGACCCTGTGTATTTTTCGGTGGGTACCGTTTAATTTCATTACCCTGGCTACGTGTTAAAATGGTTATGAATTCACTCTGGATAAGTACGTACATAACCGACCAATCTTGGACTTTATTTCAATGTGTTGGTCAGGGTTCTGACCCTGTGTATTTTTCGGTGGGTACCGTTTAATTTCATTACCCTGGCTACGTGTTAAAATGGTTATGAATTCATTTTGGATAAGTACGTACATAACCGACCAATCTTGGACTTTATTTCAATATGTTGGTCAGGGTTCTGACCCTGTGTATTTTTCGGTGGGTACCGTTTAATTTCATTACCCTGGCTACGTGTTAAAATGGTTATGAATTCACTCTGGATAAGTACGTACATAACTGACCAATCTTGGACTTTATTTCAATATGTTGGTCAGGGTTCTGACCCTGTGTATTTTTCGGTGGGTACCGTTTAATTTCATTACCCTGGCTACGTGTTAAAATGGTTATGAATTCATTTTGGATAAGTACGTACATAACCGACCAATCTTGGACTTTATTTTGCATGCAGGTAAGGTACACCTACAGACATAACTGTGGACATTCAGTTCTTTTTATTTAGATCATGGCAATTTTTTGGTCAGAGCGCCCTCTAGTTTTGTGGAGAATCATGTTCATTTGGAATGCTCTGATTGGATGGAAGTTCAAGCCTAGCAAGGTGTGATAGAATTGGCCTGTTATGTTCAGATTCAAATAAGCATGAACCACTAATTTGACAGGGAAGTGATACTTATAATGCAGCAAGCTGTTCTAATTGCTGTTGTGGTAGAGTTTTTCTATTTTCCTGTCAAATGCATTTATTGGTCCACTGAAAAATGAAAATAATGTTCCCTGTAACTTAGACTCTTATTGATCAAGGCATTTTAAAAATCATGGGTGTTAACTCCCCTCAAGTTATGACCCGTTGTCCCCTACAGAATAATGGTTGCATCTAATATTAAAATAAAGATGGCGGAGTATAGCGTTGATTCATCTCGTTCTACTCTGGATTACTTGGAGTCAATAAAGATCCTAGAAAGTTAGTATTTATATGCCTGTGTGTTTTTTGTTTGTTTGTTTTTTCACTGTCTTTGACTTTCCCAGTATGTTTGTTGCTGTTGACAACAATTCAGTCCTCTGCCAGGCTTCAGTCAATGTTTTTCTTCACTACCTACCCAACTCCTCGTCGGGCACTATGTAGCTGGTGTGGTATATTTATCACAGACAGTAGGGCAATTGTCACATTTAGTGCTCCAAGAAAATATTCTCTGTCCATGTGTATTTATATAAATAGATGCAGTTTCTTTGGCTTGAATAACGATCACTGGCTTCGTACATACAGGTATACTGGTTTACCTGTTTCTAGTTGAAATATAGCCAATCTTATTAACCAAGACAGTTGGACATTTGCCACATGTCACAACACTCATTTCCAAGTGCCATAGCTTGAAACAAGTAGTCAAATCTGATATTGGCTGGAGCTTTAGTTTATATGGACATGGTAAATGGCAAACTAGATGGTCAGAAAGTAATAAAAATAATCACAGCTTTACTCCACCCACCCCACTATGAAGTAAAAGGCTGTTTATAAGGCCATGTATGATGGTTTCATTTTTCTTATGGAAAACAATTTTAATTAAAAACTTCTATGCTCCTGTACCCAACCGTGGGGGTTCATCACACTAAACAACAGGTGTCACTATTACTAAGATAAATGTACTTTTTTTTCATTAAAATTACTGAATGCTTATACATATGTACTAAAACGTTAGTTAACATTTAATATCAGGCAATGCATTGGTTCATTACCCTGGCTACGTGTTAAAATGGTTATGAATTCATTTTGGATAAGTACGTACATAACCGACCAATCTTGGACTTTATTTCAATGTGTTGGTCAGGGTTCTGACCCTGTGTATTTTTCGGTGGGTACCGTTTAATTTCATTACCCTGGCTACGTGTTAAAATGGTTATGAATTCATTTTGGATAAGTACGTACATAACCGACCAATCTTGGACTTTATTTCAATGTGTTGGTCAGGGTTCTGACCCTGTGTATTTTTCGGTGGGTACCGTTTAATTTCATTACCCTGGCTACGTGTTAAAATGGTTATGAATTCACTCTGGATAAGTACGTACATAACCGACCAATCTTGGACTTTATTTCAATGTGTTGGTCAGGGTTCTGACCCTGTGTATTTTTCGGTGGGTACCGTTTAATTTCATTACCCTGGCTACGTGTTAAAATGGTTATGAATTCATTTTGGATAAGTACGTACATAACCGACCAATCTTGGACTTTATTTCAATATGTTGGTCAGGGTTCTGACCCTGTGTATTTTTCGGTGGGTACCGTTTAATTTCATTACCCTGGCTACGTGTTAAAATGGTTATGAATTCACTCTGGATAAGTACGTACATAACCGACCAATCTTGGACTTTATTTCAATATGTTGGTCAGGGTTCTGACCCTGTGTATTTTTCGGTGGGTACCGTTTAATTTCATTACCCTGGCTACGTGTTAAAATGGTTATGAATTCATTTTGGATAAGTACGTACATAACCGACCAATCTTGGACTTTATTTTGCATGCAGGTAAGGTACACCTACAGACATAACTGTGGACATTCAGTTCTTTTTATTTAGATCATGGCAATTTTTTGGTCAGAGCGCCCTCTAGTTTTGTGGAGAATCATGTTCATTTGGAATGCTCTGATTGGATGGAAGTTCAAGCCTAGCAAGGTGTGATAGAATTGGCCTGTTATGTTCAGATTCAAATAAGCATGAACCACTAATTTGACAGGGAAGTGATACTTATAATGCAGCAAGCTGTTCTAATTGCTGTTGTGGTAGAGTTTTTCTATTTTCCTGTCAAATGCATTTATTGGTCCACTGAAAAATGAAAATAATGTTCCCTGTAACTTAGACTCTTATTGATCAAGGCATTTTAAAAATCATGGGTGTTAACTCCCCTCAAGTTATGACCCGTTGTCCCCTACAGAATAATGGTTGCATCTAATATTAAAATAAAGATGGCGGAGTATAGCGTTGATTCATCTCGTTCTACTCTGGATTACTTGGAGTCAATAAAGATCCTAGAAAGTTAGTATTTATATGCCTGTGTGTTTTTTGTTTGTTTGTTTTTTCACTGTCTTTGACTTTCCCAGTATGTTTGTTGCTGTTGACAACAATTCAGTCCTCTGCCAGGCTTCAGTCAATGTTTTTCTTCACTACCTACCCAACTCCTCGTCGGGCACTATGTAGCTGGTGTGGTATATTTATCACAGACAGTAGGGCAATTGTCACATTTAGTGCTCCAAGAAAATATTCTCTGTCCATGTGTATTTATATAAATAGATGCAGTTTCTTTGGCTTGAATAACGATCACTGGCTTCGTACATACAGGTATACTGGTTTACCTGTTTCTAGTTGAAATATAGCCAATCTTATTAACCAAGACAGTTGGACATTTGCCACATGTCACAACACTCATTTCCAAGTGCCATAGCTTGAAACAAGTAGTCAAATCTGATATTGGCTGGAGCTTTAGTTTATATGGACATGGTAAATGGCAAACTAGATGGTCAGAAAGTAATAAAAATAATCACAGCTTTACTCCACCCACCCCACTATGAAGTAAAAGGCTGTTTATAAGGCCATGTATGATGGTTTCATTTTTCTTATGGAAAACAATTTTAATTAAAAACTTCTATGCTCCTGTACCCAACCGTGGGGGTTCATCACACTAAACAACAGGTGTCACTATTACTAAGATAAATGTACTTTTTTTTCATTAAAATTACTGAATGCTTATACATATGTACTAAAACGTTAGTTAACATTTAATATCAGGCAATGCATTGGTTCATTACCCTGGCTACGTGTTAAAATGGTTATGAATTCATTTTGGATAAGTACGTACATAACCGACCAATCTTGGACTTTATTTCAATGTGTTGGTCAGGGTTCTGACCCTGTGTATTTTTCGGTGGGTACCGTTTAATTTCATTACCCTGGCTACGTGTTAAAATGGTTATGAATTCACTCTGGATAAGTACGTACATAACCGACCAATCTTGGACTTTATTTCAATGTGTTGGTCAGGGTTCTGACCCTGTGTATTTTTCGGTGGGTACCGTTTAATTTCATTACCCTGGCTACGTGTTAAAATGGTTATGAATTCACTCTGGATAAGTACGTACATAACCGACCAATCTTGGACTTTATTTCAATGTGTTGGTCAGGGTTCTGACCCTGTGTATTTTTCGGTGGGTACCGTTTAATTTCATTACCCTGGCTACGTGTTAAAATGGTTATGAATTCATTTTGGATAAGTACGTACATAACCGACCAATCTTGGACTTTATTTCAATATGTTGGTCAGGGTTCTGACCCTGTGTATTTTTCGGTGGGTACCGTTTAATTTCATTACCCTGGCTACGTGTTAAAATGGTTATGAATTCACTCTGGATAAGTACGTACATAACCGACCAATCTTGGACTTTATTTCAATATGTTGGTCAGGGTTCTGACCCTGTGTATTTTTCGGTGGGTACCGTTTAATTTCATTACCCTGGCTACGTGTTAAAATGGTTATGAATTCATTTTGGATAAGTACGTACATAACCGACCAATCTTGGACTTTATTTTGCATGCAGGTAAGGTACACCTACAGACATAACTGTGGACATTCAGTTCTTTTTATTTAGATCATGGCAATTTTTTGGTCAGAGCGCCCTCTAGTTTTGTGGAGAATCATGTTCATTTGGAATGCTCTGATTGGATGGAAGTTCAAGCCTAGCAAGGTGTGATAGAATTGGCCTGTTATGTTCAGATTCAAATAAGCATGAACCACTAATTTGACAGGGAAGTGATACTTATAATGCAGCAAGCTGTTCTAATTGCTGTTGTGGTAGAGTTTTTCTATTTTCCTGTCAAATGCATTTATTGGTCCACTGAAAAATGAAAATAATGTTCCCTGTAACTTAGACTCTTATTGATCAAGGCATTTTAAAAATCATGGGTGTTAACTCCCCTCAAGTTATGACCCGTTGTCCCCTACAGAATAATGGTTGCATCTAATATTAAAATAAAGATGGCGGAGTATAGCGTTGATTCATCTCGTTCTACTCTGGATTACTTGGAGTCAATAAAGATCCTAGAAAGTTAGTATTTATATGCCTGTGTGTTTTTTGTTTGTTTGTTTTTTCACTGTCTTTGACTTTCCCAGTATGTTTGTTGCTGTTGACAACAATTCAGTCCTCTGCCAGGCTTCAGTCAATGTTTTTCTTCACTACCTACCCAACTCCTCGTCGGGCACTATGTAGCTGGTGTGGTATATTTATCACAGACAGTAGGGCAATTGTCACATTTAGTGCTCCAAGAAAATATTCTCTGTCCATGTGTATTTATATAAATAGATGCAGTTTCTTTGGCTTGAATAACGATCACTGGCTTCGTACATACAGGTATACTGGTTTACCTGTTTCTAGTTGAAATATAGCCAATCTTATTAACCAAGACAGTTGGACATTTGCCACATGTCACAACACTCATTTCCAAGTGCCATAGCTTGAAACAAGTAGTCAAATCTGATATTGGCTGGAGCTTTAGTTTATATGGACATGGTAAATGGCAAACTAGATGGTCAGAAAGTAATAAAAATAATCACAGCTTTACTCCACCCACCCCACTATGAAGTAAAAGGCTGTTTATAAGGCCATGTATGATGGTTTCATTTTTCTTATGGAAAACAATTTTAATTAAAAACTTCTATGCTCCTGTACCCAACCGTGGGGGTTCATCACACTAAACAACAGGTGTCACTATTACTAAGATAAATGTACTTTTTTTTCATTAAAATTACTGAATGCTTATACATATGTACTAAAACGTTAGTTAACATTTAATATCAGGCAATGCATTGGTTCATTACCCTGGCTACGTGTTAAAATGGTTATGAATTCATTTTGGATAAGTACGTACATAACCGACCAATCTTGGACTTTATTTCAATGTGTTGGTCAGGGTTCTGACCCTGTGTATTTTTCGGTGGGTACCGTTTAATTTCATTACCCTGGCTACGTGTTAAAATGGTTATGAATTCATTTTGGATAAGTACGTACATAACCGACCAATCTTGGACTTTATTTCAATGTGTTGGTCAGGGTTCTGACCCTGTGTATTTTTCGGTGGGTACCGTTTAATTTCATTACCCTGGCTACGTGTTAAAATGGTTATGAATTCACTCTGGATAAGTACGTACATAACCGACCAATCTTGGACTTTATTTCAATGTGTTGGTCAGGGTTCTGACCCTGTGTATTTTTCGGTGGGTACCGTTTAATTTCATTACCCTGGCTACGTGTTAAAATGGTTATGAATTCATTTTGGATAAGTACGTACATAACCGACCAATCTTGGACTTTATTTCAATATGTTGGTCAGGGTTCTGACCCTGTGTATTTTTCGGTGGGTACCGTTTAATTTCATTACCCTGGCTACGTGTTAAAATGGTTATGAATTCACTCTGGATAAGTACGTACATAACCGACCAATCTTGGACTTTATTTCAATATGTTGGTCAGGGTTCTGACCCTGTGTATTTTTCGGTGGGTACCGTTTAATTTCATTACCCTGGCTACGTGTTAAAATGGTTATGAATTCATTTTGGATAAGTACGTACATAACCGACCAATCTTGGACTTTATTTTGCATGCAGGTAAGGTACACCTACAGACATAACTGTGGACATTCAGTTCTTTTTATTTAGATCATGGCAATTTTTTGGTCAGAGCGCCCTCTAGTTTTGTGGAGAATCATGTTCATTTGGAATGCTCTGATTGGATGGAAGTTCAAGCCTAGCAAGGTGTGATAGAATTGGCCTGTTATGTTCAGATTCAAATAAGCATGAACCACTAATTTGACAGGGAAGTGATACTTATAATGCAGCAAGCTGTTCTAATTGCTGTTGTGGTAGAGTTTTTCTATTTTCCTGTCAAATGCATTTATTGGTCCACTGAAAAATGAAAATAATGTTCCCTGTAACTTAGACTCTTATTGATCAAGGCATTTTAAAAATCATGGGTGTTAACTCCCCTCAAGTTATGACCTGTTGTCCCCTACAGAATAATGGTTGCATCTAATATTAAAATAAAGATGGCGGAGTATAGCGTTGATTCATCTCGTTCTACTCTGGATTACTTGGAGTCAATAAAGATCCTAGAAAGTTAGTATTTATATGCCTGTGTGTTTTTTGTTTGTTTGTTTTTTCACTGTCTTTGACTTTCCCAGTATGTTTGTTGCTGTTGACAACAATTCAGTCCTCTGCCAGGCTTCAGTCAATGTTTTTCTTCACTACCTACCCAACTCCTCGTCGGGCACTATGTAGCTGGTGTGGTATATTTATCACAGACAGTAGGGCAATTGTCACATTTAGTGCTCCAAGAAAATATTCTCTGTCCATGTGTATTTATATAAATAGATGCAGTTTCTTTGGCTTGAATAACGATCACTGGCTTCGTACATACAGGTATACTGGTTTACCTGTTTCTAGTTGAAATATAGCCAATCTTATTAACCAAGACAGTTGGACATTTGCCACATGTCACAACACTCATTTCCAAGTGCCATAGCTTGAAACAAGTAGTCAAATCTGATATTGGCTGGAGCTTTAGTTTATATGGACATGGTAAATGGCAAACTAGATGGTCAGAAAGTAATAAAAATAATCACAGCTTTACTCCACCCACCCCACTATGAAGTAAAAGGCTGTTTATAAGGCCATGTATGATGGTTTCATTTTTCTTATGGAAAACAATTTTAATTAAAAACTTCTATGCTCCTGTACCCAACCGTGGGGGTTCATCACACTAAACAACAGGTGTCACTATTACTAAGATAAATGTACTTTTTTTTCATTAAAATTACTGAATGCTTATACATATGTACTAAAACGTTAGTTAACATTAAATATCAGGCAATGCATTGGTTCATTACCCTGGCTACGTGTTAAAATGGTTATGAATTCATTTTGGATAAGTACGTACATAACCGACCAATCTTGGACTTTATTTCAATGTGTTGGTCAGGGTTCTGACCCTGTGTATTTTTCGGTGGGTACCGTTTAATTTCATTACCCTGGCTACGTGTTAAAATGGTTATGAATTCATTTTGGATAAGTACGTACATAACCGACCAATCTTGGACTTTATTTCAATGTGTTGGTCAGGGTTCTGACCCTGTGTATTTTTCGGTGGGTACCGTTTAATTTCATTACCCTGGCTACGTGTTAAAATGGTTATGAATTCACTCTGGATAAGTACGTACATAACCGACCAATCTTGGACTTTATTTCAATGTGTTGGTCAGGGTTCTGACCCTGTGTATTTTTCGGTGGGTACCGTTTAATTTCATTACCCTGGCTACGTGTTAAAATGGTTATGAATTCATTTTGGATAAGTACGTACATAACCGACCAATCTTGGACTTTATTTCAATATGTTGGTCAGGGTTCTGACCCTGTGTATTTTTCGGTGGGTACCGTTTAATTTCATTACCCTGGCTACGTGTTAAAATGGTTATGAATTCACTCTGGATAAGTACGTACATAACCGACCAATCTTGGACTTTATTTCAATGTGTTGGTCAGGGTTCTGACCCTGTGTATTTTTCGGTGGGTACCGTTTAATTTCATTACCCTGGCTACGTGTTAAAATGGTTATGAATTCATTTTGGATAAGTACGTACATAACCGACCAATCTTGGACTTTATTTCAATATGTTGGTCAGGGTTCTGACCCTGTGTATTTTTCGGTGGGTACCGTTTAATTTCATTACCCTGGCTACGTGTTAAAATGGTTATGAATTCACTCTGGATAAGTACGTACATAACCGACCAATCTTGGACTTTATTTCAATATGTTGGTCAGGGTTCTGACCCTGTGTATTTTTCGGTGGGTACCGTTTAATTTCATTACCCTGGCTACGTGTTAAAATGGTTATGAATTCATTTTGGATAAGTACGTACATAACCGACCAATCTTGGACTTTATTTTGCATGCAGGTAAGGTACACCTACAGACATAACTGTGGACATTCAGTTCTTTTTATTTAGATCATGGCAATTTTTTGGTCAGAGCGCCCTCTAGTTTTGTGGAGAATCATGTTCATTTGGAATGCTCTGATTGGATGGAAGTTCAAGCCTAGCAAGGTGTGATAGAATTGGCCTGTTATGTTCAGATTCAAATAAGCATGAACCACTAATTTGACAGGGAAGTGATACTTATAATGCAGCAAGCTGTTCTAATTGCTGTTGTGGTAGAGTTTTTCTATTTTCCTGTCAAATGCATTTATTGGTCCACTGAAAAATGAAAATAATGTTCCCTGTAACTTAGACTCTTATTGATCAAGGCATTTTAAAAATCATGGGTGTTAACTCCCCTCAAGTTATGACCCGTTGTCCCCTACAGAATAATGGTTGCATCTAATATTAAAATAAAGATGGCGGAGTATAGCGTTGATTCATCTCGTTCTACTCTGGATTACTTGGAGTCAATAAAGATCCTAGAAAGTTAGTATTTATATGCCTGTGTGTTTTTTGTTTGTTTGTTTTTTCACTGTCTTTGACTTTCCCAGTATGTTTGTTGCTGTTGACAACAATTCAGTCCTCTGCCAGGCTTCAGTCAATGTTTTTCTTCACTACCTACCCAACTCCTCGTCGGGCACTATGTAGCTGGTGTGGTATATTTATCACAGACAGTAGGGCAATTGTCACATTTAGTGCTCCAAGAAAATATTCTCTGTCCATGTGTATTTATATAAATAGATGCAGTTTCTTTGGCTTGAATAACGATCACTGGCTTCGTACATACAGGTATACTGGTTTACCTGTTTCTAGTTGAAATATAGCCAATCTTATTAACCAAGACAGTTGGACATTTGCCACATGTCACAACACTCATTTCCAAGTGCCATAGCTTGAAACAAGTAGTCAAATCTGATATTGGCTGGAGCTTTAGTTTATATGGACATGGTAAATGGCAAACTAGATGGTCAGAAAGTAATAAAAATAATCACAGCTTTACTCCACCCACCCCACTATGAAGTAAAAGGCTGTTTATAAGGCCATGTATGATGGTTTCATTTTTCTTATGGAAAACAATTTTAATTAAAAACTTCTATGCTCCTGTACCCAACCGTGGGGGTTCATCACACTAAACAACAGGTGTCACTATTACTAAGATAAATGTACTTTTTTTTCATTAAAATTACTGAATGCTTATACATATGTACTAAAACGTTAGTTAACATTTAATATCAGGGCAATGCATTGGTTCATTACCCTGGCTACGTGTTAAAATGGTTATGAATTCATTTTGGATAAGTACGTACATAACCGACCAATCTTGGACTTTATTTCAATGTGTTGGTCAGGGTTCTGACCCTGTGTATTTTTCGGTGGGTACCGTTTAATTTCATTACCCTGGCTACGTGTTAAAATGGTTATGAATTCATTTTGGATAAGTACGTACATAACCGACCAATCTTGGACTTTATTTCAATGTGTTGGTCAGGGTTCTGACCCTGTGTATTTTTCGGTGGGTACCGTTTAATTTCATTACCCTGGCTACGTGTTAAAATGGTTATGAATTCACTCTGGATAAGTACGTACATAACCGACCAATCTTGGACTTTATTTCAATGTGTTGGTCAGGGTTCTGACCCTGTGTATTTTTCGGTGGGTACCGTTTAATTTCATTACCCTGGCTACGTGTTAAAATGGTTATGAATTCATTTTGGATAAGTACGTACATAACCGACCAATCTTGGACTTTATTTCAATATGTTGGTCAGGGTTCTGACCCTGTGTATTTTTCGGTGGGTACCGTTTAATTTCATTACCCTGGCTACGTGTTAAAATGGTTATGAATTCACTCTGGATAAGTACGTACATAACCGACCAATCTTGGACTTTATTTCAATATGTTGGTCAGGGTTCTGACCCTGTGTATTTTTCGGTGGGTACCGTTTAATTTCATTACCCTGGCTACGTGTTAAAATGGTTATGAATTCATTTTGGATAAGTACGTACATAACCGACCAATCTTGGACTTTATTTTGCATGCAGGTAAGGTACACCTACAGACATAACTGTGGACATTCAGTTCTTTTTATTTAGATCATGGCAATTTTTTGGTCAGAGCGCCCTCTAGTTTTGTGGAGAATCATGTTCATTTGGAATGCTCTGATTGGATGGAAGTTCAAGCCTAGCAAGGTGTGATAGAATTGGCCTGTTATGTTCAGATTCAAATAAGCATGAACCACTAATTTGACAGGGAAGTGATACTTATAATGCAGCAAGCTGTTCTAATTGCTGTTGTGGTAGAGTTTTTCTATTTTCCTGTCAAATGCATTTATTGGTCCACTGAAAAATGAAAATAATGTTCCCTGTAACTTAGACTCTTATTGATCAAGGCATTTTAAAAATCATGGGTGTTAACTCCCCTCAAGTTATGACCCGTTGTCCCCTACAGAATAATGGTTGCATCTAATATTAAAATAAAGATGGCGGAGTATAGCGTTGATTCATCTCGTTCTACTCTGGATTACTTGGAGTCAATAAAGATCCTAGAAAGTTAGTATTTATATGCCTGTGTGTTTTTTGTTTGTTTGTTTTTTCACTGTCTTTGACTTTCCCAGTATGTTTGTTGCTGTTGACAACAATTCAGTCCTCTGCCAGGCTTCAGTCAATGTTTTTCTTCACTACCTACCCAACTCCTCGTCGGGCACTATGTAGCTGGTGTGGTATATTTATCACAGACAGTAGGGCAATTGTCACATTTAGTGCTCCAAGAAAATATTCTCTGTCCATGTGTATTTATATAAATAGATGCAGTTTCTTTGGCTTGAATAACGATCACTGGCTTCGTACATACAGGTATACTGGTTTACCTGTTTCTAGTTGAAATATAGCCAATCTTATTAACCAAGACAGTTGGACATTTGCCACATGTCACAACACTCATTTCCAAGTGCCATAGCTTGAAACAAGTAGTCAAATCTGATATTGGCTGGAGCTTTAGTTTATATGGACATGGTAAATGGCAAACTAGATGGTCAGAAAGTAATAAAAATAATCACAGCTTTACTCCACCCACCCCACTATGAAGTAAAAGGCTGTTTATAAGGCCATGTATGATGGTTTCATTTTTCTTATGGAAAACAATTTTAATTAAAAACTTCTATGCTCCTGTACCCAACCGTGGGGGTTCATCACACTAAACAACAGGTGTCACTATTACTAAGATAAATGTACTTTTTTTTCATTAAAATTACTGAATGCTTATACATATGTACTAAAACGTTAGTTAACATTTAATATCAGGCAATGCATTGGTTCATTACCCTGGCTACGTGTTAAAATGGTTATGAATTCATTTTGGATAAGTACGTACATAACCGACCAATCTTGGACTTTATTTCAATGTGTTGGTCAGGGTTCTGACCCTGTGTATTTTTCGGTGGGTACCGTTTAATTTCATTACCCTGGCTACGTGTTAAAATGGTTATGAATTCACTCTGGATAAGTACGTACATAACCGACCAATCTTGGACTTTATTTCAATGTGTTGGTCAGGGTTCTGACCCTGTGTATTTTTCGGTGGGTACCGTTTAATTTCATTACCCTGGCTACGTGTTAAAATGGTTATGAATTCATTTTGGATAAGTACGTACATAACCGACCAATCTTGGACTTTATTTCAATATGTTGGTCAGGGTTCTGACCCTGTGTATTTTTCGGTGGGTACCGTTTAATTTCATTACCCTGGCTACGTGTTAAAATGGTTATGAATTCACTCTGGATAAGTACGTACATAACCGACCAATCTTGGACTTTATTTCAATATGTTGGTCAGGGTTCTGACCCTGTGTATTTTTCGGTGGGTACCGTTTAATTTCATTACCCTGGCTACGTGTTAAAATGGTTATGAATTCATTTTGGATAAGTACGTACATAACCGACCAATCTTGGACTTTATTTTGCATGCAGGTAAGGTACACCTACAGACATAACTGTGGACATTCAGTTCTTTTTATTTAGATCATGGCAATTTTTTGGTCAGAGCGCCCTCTAGTTTTGTGGAGAATCATGTTCATTTGGAATGCTCTGATTGGATGGAAGTTCAAGCCTAGCAAGGTGTGATAGAATTGGCCTGTTATGTTCAGATTCAAATAAGCATGAACCACTAATTTGACAGGGAAGTGATACTTATAATGCAGCAAGCTGTTCTAATTGCTGTTGTGGTAGAGTTTTTCTATTTTCCTGTCAAATGCATTTATTGGTCCACTGAAAAATGAAAATAATGTTCCCTGTAACTTAGACTCTTATTGATCAAGGCATTTTAAAAATCATGGGTGTTAACTCCCCTCAAGTTATGACCTGTTGTCCCCTACAGAATAATGGTTGCATCTAATATTAAAATAAAGATGGCGGAGTATAGCGTTGATTCATCTCGTTCTACTCTGGATTACTTGGAGTCAATAAAGATCCTAGAAAGTTAGTATTTATATGCCTGTGTGTTTTTTGTTTGTTTGTTTTTTCACTGTCTTTGACTTTCCCAGTATGTTTGTTGCTGTTGACAACAATTCAGTCCTCTGCCAGGCTTCAGTCAATGTTTTTCTTCACTACCTACCCAACTCCTCGTCGGGCACTATGTAGCTGGTGTGGTATATTTATCACAGACAGTAGGGCAATTGTCACATTTAGTGCTCCAAGAAAATATTCTCTGTCCATGTGTATTTATATAAATAGATGCAGTTTCTTTGGCTTGAATAACGATCACTGGCTTCGTACATACAGGTATACTGGTTTACCTGTTTCTAGTTGAAATATAGCCAATCTTATTAACCAAGACAGTTGGACATTTGCCACATGTCACAACACTCATTTCCAAGTGCCATAGCTTGAAACAAGTAGTCAAATCTGATATTGGCTGGAGCTTTAGTTTATATGGACATGGTAAATGGCAAACTAGATGGTCAGAAAGTAATAAAAATAATCACAGCTTTACTCCACCCACCCCACTATGAAGTAAAAGGCTGTTTATAAGGCCATGTATGATGGTTTCATTTTTCTTATGGAAAACAATTTTAATTAAAAACTTCTATGCTCCTGTACCCAACCGTGGGGGTTCATCACACTAAACAACAGGTGTCACTATTACTAAGATAAATGTACTTTTTTTTCATTAAAATTACTGAATGCTTATACATATGTACTAAAACGTTAGTTAACATTTAATATCAGGCAATGCATTGGTTCATTACCCTGGCTACGTGTTAAAATGGTTATGAATTCATTTTGGATAAGTACGTACATAACCGACCAATCTTGGACTTTATTTCAATGTGTTGGTCAGGGTTCTGACCCTGTGTATTTTTCGGTGGGTACCGTTTAATTTCATTACCCTGGCTACGTGTTAAAATGGTTATGAATTCATTTTGGATAAGTACGTACATAACCGACCAATCTTGGACTTTATTTCAATGTGTTGGTCAGGGTTCTGACCCTGTGTATTTTTCGGTGGGTACCGTTTAATTTCATTACCCTGGCTACGTGTTAAAATGGTTATGAATTCACTCTGGATAAGTACGTACATAACCGACCAATCTTGGACTTTATTTCAATGTGTTGGTCAGGGTTCTGACCCTGTGTATTTTTCGGTGGGTACCGTTTAATTTCATTACCCTGGCTACGTGTTAAAATGGTTATGAATTCATTTTGGATAAGTACGTACATAACCGACCAATCTTGGACTTTATTTCAATATGTTGGTCAGGGTTCTGACCCTGTGTATTTTTCGGTGGGTACCGTTTAATTTCATTACCCTGGCTACGTGTTAAAATGGTTATGAATTCACTCTGGATAAGTACGTACATAACCGACCAATCTTGGACTTTATTTCAATATGTTGGTCAGGGTTCTGACCCTGTGTATTTTTCGGTGGGTACCGTTTAATTTCATTACCCTGGCTACGTGTTAAAATGGTTATGAATTCATTTTGGATAAGTACGTACATAACCGACCAATCTTGGACTTTATTTTGCATGCAGGTAAGGTACACCTACAGACATAACTGTGGACATTCAGTTCTTTTTATTTAGATCATGGCAATTTTTTGGTCAGAGCGCCCTCTAGTTTTGTGGAGAATCATGTTCATTTGGAATGCTCTGATTGGATGGAAGTTCAAGCCTAGCAAGGTGTGATAGAATTGGCCTGTTATGTTCAGATTCAAATAAGCATGAACCACTAATTTGACAGGGAAGTGATACTTATAATGCAGCAAGCTGTTCTAATTGCTGTTGTGGTAGAGTTTTTCTATTTTCCTGTCAAATGCATTTATTGGTCCACTGAAAAATGAAAATAATGTTCCCTGTAACTTAGACTCTTATTGATCAAGGCATTTTAAAAATCATGGGTGTTAACTCCCCTCAAGTTATGACCTGTTGTCCCCTACAGAATAATGGTTGCATCTAATATTAAAATAAAGATGGCGGAGTATAGCGTTGATTCATCTCGTTCTACTCTGGATTACTTGGAGTCAATAAAGATCCTAGAAAGTTAGTATTTATATGCCTGTGTGTTTTTTGTTTGTTTGTTTTTTCACTGTCTTTGACTTTCCCAGTATGTTTGTTGCTGTTGACAACAATTCAGTCCTCTGCCAGGCTTCAGTCAATGTTTTTCTTCACTACCTACCCAACTCCTCGTCGGGCACTATGTAGCTGGTGTGGTATATTTATCACAGACAGTAGGGCAATTGTCACATTTAGTGCTCCAAGAAAATATTCTCTGTCCATGTGTATTTATATAAATAGATGCAGTTTCTTTGGCTTGAATAACGATCACTGGCTTCGTACATACAGGTATACTGGTTTACCTGTTTCTAGTTGAAATATAGCCAATCTTATTAACCAAGACAGTTGGACATTTGCCACATGTCACAACACTCATTTCCAAGTGCCATAGCTTGAAACAAGTAGTCAAATCTGATATTGGCTGGAGCTTTAGTTTATATGGACATGGTAAATGGCAAACTAGATGGTCAGAAAGTAATAAAAATAATCACAGCTTTACTCCACCCACCCCACTATGAAGTAAAAGGCTGTTTATAAGGCCATGTATGATGGTTTCATTTTTCTTATGGAAAACAATTTTAATTAAAAACTTCTATGCTCCTGTACCCAACCGTGGGGGTTCATCACACTAAACAACAGGTGTCACTATTACTAAGATAAATGTACTTTTTTTTCATTAAAATTACTGAATGCTTATACATATGTACTAAAACGTTAGTTAACATTTAATATCAGGCAATGCATTGGTTCATTACCCTGGCTACGTGTTAAAATGGTTATGAATTCATTTTGGATAAGTACGTACATAACCGACCAATCTTGGACTTTATTTCAATGTGTTGGTCAGGGTTCTGACCCTGTGTATTTTTCGGTGGGTACCGTTTAATTTCATTACCCTGGCTACGTGTTAAAATGGTTATGAATTCATTTTGGATAAGTACGTACATAACCGACCAATCTTGGACTTTATTTCAATGTGTTGGTCAGGGTTCTGACCCTGTGTATTTTTCGGTGGGTACCGTTTAATTTCATTACCCTGGCTACGTGTTAAAATGGTTATGAATTCACTCTGGATAAGTACGTACATAACCGACCAATCTTGGACTTTATTTCAATGTGTTGGTCAGGGTTCTGACCCTGTGTATTTTTCGGTGGGTACCGTTTAATTTCATTACCCTGGCTACGTGTTAAAATGGTTATGAATTCATTTTGGATAAGTACGTACATAACCGACCAATCTTGGACTTTATTTCAATATGTTGGTCAGGGTTCTGACCCTGTGTATTTTTCGGTGGGTACCGTTTAATTTCATTACCCTGGCTACGTGTTAAAATGGTTATGAATTCACTCTGGATAAGTACGTACATAACCGACCAATCTTGGACTTTATTTCAATATGTTGGTCAGGGTTCTGACCCTGTGTATTTTTCGGTGGGTACCGTTTAATTTCATTACCCTGGCTACGTGTTAAAATGGTTATGAATTCATTTTGGATAAGTACGTACATAACCGACCAATCTTGGACTTTATTTCAATATGTTGGTCAGGGTTCTGACCCTGTGTATTTTTCGGTGGGTACCGTTTAATTTCATTACCCTGGCTACGTGTTAAAATGGTTATGAATTCACTCTGGATAAGTACGTACATAACCGACCAATCTTGGACTTTATTTCAATATGTTGGTCAGGGTTCTGACCCTGTGTATTTTTCGGTGGGTACCGTTTAATTTCATTACCCTGGCTACGTGTTAAAATGGTTATGAATTCATTTTGGATAAGTACGTACATAACCGACCAATCTTGGACTTTATTTTGCATGCAGGTAAGGTACACCTACAGACATAACTGTGGACATTCAGTTCTTTTTATTTAGATCATGGCAATTTTTTGGTCAGAGCGCCCTCTAGTTTTGTGGAGAATCATGTTCATTTGGAATGCTCTGATTGGATGGAAGTTCAAGCCTAGCAAGGTGTGATAGAATTGGCCTGTTATGTTCAGATTCAAATAAGCATGAACCACTAATTTGACAGGGAAGTGATACTTATAATGCAGCAAGCTGTTCTAATTGCTGTTGTGGTAGAGTTTTTCTATTTTCCTGTCAAATGCATTTATTGGTCCACTGAAAAATGAAAATAATGTTCCCTGTAACTTAGACTCTTATTGATCAAGGCATTTTAAAAATCATGGGTGTTAACTCCCCTCAAGTTATGACCCGTTGTCCCCTACAGAATAATGGTTGCATCTAATATTAAAATAAAGATGGCGGAGTATAGCGTTGATTCATCTCGTTCTACTCTGGATTACTTGGAGTCAATAAAGATCCTAGAAAGTTAGTATTTATATGCCTGTGTGTTTTTTGTTTGTTTGTTTTTTCACTGTCTTTGACTTTCCCAGTATGTTTGTTGCTGTTGACAACAATTCAGTCCTCTGCCAGGCTTCAGTCAATGTTTTTCTTCACTACCTACCCAACTCCTCGTCGGGCACTATGTAGCTGGTGTGGTATATTTATCACAGACAGTAGGGCAATTGTCACATTTAGTGCTCCAAGAAAATATTCTCTGTCCATGTGTATTTATATAAATAGATGCAGTTTCTTTGGCTTGAATAACGATCACTGGCTTCGTACATACAGGTATACTGGTTTACCTGTTTCTAGTTGAAATATAGCCAATCTTATTAACCAAGACAGTTGGACATTTGCCACATGTCACAACACTCATTTCCAAGTGCCATAGCTTGAAACAAGTAGTCAAATCTGATATTGGCTGGAGCTTTAGTTTATATGGACATGGTAAATGGCAAACTAGATGGTCAGAAAGTAATAAAAATAATCACAGCTTTACTCCACCCACCCCACTATGAAGTAAAAGGCTGTTTATAAGGCCATGTATGATGGTTTCATTTTTCTTATGGAAAACAATTTTAATTAAAAACTTCTATGCTCCTGTACCCAACCGTGGGGGTTCATCACACTAAACAACAGGTGTCACTATTACTAAGATAAATGTACTTTTTTTTCATTAAAATTACTGAATGCTTATACATATGTACTAAAACGTTAGTTAACATTTAATATCAGGCAATGCATTGGTTCATTACCCTGGCTACGTGTTAAAATGGTTATGAATTCATTTTGGATAAGTACGTACATAACCGACCAATCTTGGACTTTATTTCAATGTGTTGGTCAGGGTTCTGACCCTGTGTATTTTTCGGTGGGTACCGTTTAATTTCATTACCCTGGCTACGTGTTAAAATGGTTATGAATTCATTTTGGATAAGTACGTACATAACCGACCAATCTTGGACTTTATTTCAATGTGTTGGTCAGGGTTCTGACCCTGTGTATTTTTCGGTGGGTACCGTTTAATTTCATTACCCTGGCTACGTGTTAAAATGGTTATGAATTCACTCTGGATAAGTACGTACATAACCGACCAATCTTGGACTTTATTTCAATGTGTTGGTCAGGGTTCTGACCCTGTGTATTTTTCGGTGGGTACCGTTTAATTTCATTACCCTGGCTACGTGTTAAAATGGTTATGAATTCATTTTGGATAAGTACGTACATAACCGACCAATCTTGGACTTTATTTCAATATGTTGGTCAGGGTTCTGACCCTGTGTATTTTTCGGTGGGTACCGTTTAATTTCATTACCCTGGCTACGTGTTAAAATGGTTATGAATTCACTCTGGATAAGTACGTACATAACCGACCAATCTTGGACTTTATTTCAATATGTTGGTCAGGGTTCTGACCCTGTGTATTTTTCGGTGGGTACCGTTTAATTTCATTACCCTGGCTACGTGTTAAAATGGTTATGAATTCATTTTGGATAAGTACGTACATAACCGACCAATCTTGGACTTTATTTTGCATGCAGGTAAGGTACACCTACAGACATAACTGTGGACATTCAGTTCTTTTTATTTAGATCATGGCAATTTTTTGGTCAGAGCGCCCTCTAGTTTTGTGGAGAATCATGTTCATTTGGAATGCTCTGATTGGATGGAAGTTCAAGCCTAGCAAGGTGTGATAGAATTGGCCTGTTATGTTCAGATTCAAATAAGCATGAACCACTAATTTGACAGGGAAGTGATACTTATAATGCAGCAAGCTGTTCTAATTGCTGTTGTGGTAGAGTTTTTCTATTTTCCTGTCAAATGCATTTATTGGTCCACTGAAAAATGAAAATAATGTTCCCTGTAACTTAGACTCTTATTGATCAAGGCATTTTAAAAATCATGGGTGTTAACTCCCCTCAAGTTATGACCCGTTGTCCCCTACAGAATAATGGTTGCATCTAATATTAAAATAAAGATGGCGGAGTATAGCGTTGATTCATCTCGTTCTACTCTGGATTACTTGGAGTCAATAAAGATCCTAGAAAGTTAGTATTTATATGCCTGTGTGTTTTTTGTTTGTTTGTTTTTTCACTGTCTTTGACTTTCCCAGTATGTTTGTTGCTGTTGACAACAATTCAGTCCTCTGCCAGGCTTCAGTCAATGTTTTTCTTCACTACCTACCCAACTCCTCGTCGGGCACTATGTAGCTGGTGTGGTATATTTATCACAGACAGTAGGGCAATTGTCACATTTAGTGCTCCAAGAAAATATTCTCTGTCCATGTGTATTTATATAAATAGATGCAGTTTCTTTGGCTTGAATAACGATCACTGGCTTCGTACATACAGGTATACTGGTTTACCTGTTTCTAGTTGAAATATAGCCAATCTTATTAACCAAGACAGTTGGACATTTGCCACATGTCACAACACTCATTTCCAAGTGCCATAGCTTGAAACAAGTAGTCAAATCTGATATTGGCTGGAGCTTTAGTTTATATGGACATGGTAAATGGCAAACTAGATGGTCAGAAAGTAATAAAAATAATCACAGCTTTACTCCACCCACCCCACTATGAAGTAAAAGGCTGTTTATAAGGCCATGTATGATGGTTTCATTTTTCTTATGGAAAACAATTTTAATTAAAAACTTCTATGCTCCTGTACCCAACCGTGGGGGTTCATCACACTAAACAACAGGTGTCACTATTACTAAGATAAATGTACTTTTTTTTCATTAAAATTACTGAATGCTTATACATATGTACTAAAACGTTAGTTAACATTTAATATCAGGCAATGCATTGGTTCATTACCCTGGCTACGTGTTAAAATGGTTATGAATTCATTTTGGATAAGTACGTACATAACCGACCAATCTTGGACTTTATTTCAATGTGTTGGTCAGGGTTCTGACCCTGTGTATTTTTCGGTGGGTACCGTTTAATTTCATTACCCTGGCTACGTGTTAAAATGGTTATGAATTCATTTTGGATAAGTACGTACATAACCGACCAATCTTGGACTTTATTTCAATGTGTTGGTCAGGGTTCTGACCCTGTGTATTTTTCGGTGGGTACCGTTTAATTTCATTACCCTGGCTACGTGTTAAAATGGTTATGAATTCACTCTGGATAAGTACGTACATAACCGACCAATCTTGGACTTTATTTCAATGTGTTGGTCAGGGTTCTGACCCTGTGTATTTTTCGGTGGGTACCGTTTAATTTCATTACCCTGGCTACGTGTTAAAATGGTTATGAATTCACTCTGGATAAGTACGTACATAACCGACCAATCTTGGACTTTATTTCAATATGTTGGTCAGGGTTCTGACCCTGTGTATTTTTCGGTGGGTACCGTTTAATTTCATTACCCTGGCTACGTGTTAAAATGGTTATGAATTCATTTTGGATAAGTACGTACATAACCGACCAATCTTGGACTTTATTTTGCATGCAGGTAAGGTACACCTACAGACATAACTGTGGACATTCAGTTCTTTTTATTTAGATCATGGCAATTTTTTGGTCAGAGCGCCCTCTAGTTTTGTGGAGAATCATGTTCATTTGGAATGCTCTGATTGGATGGAAGTTCAAGCCTAGCAAGGTGTGATAGAATTGGCCTGTTATGTTCAGATTCAAATAAGCATGAACCACTAATTTGACAGGGAAGTGATACTTATAATGCAGCAAGCTGTTCTAATTGCTGTTGTGGTAGAGTTTTTCTATTTTCCTGTCAAATGCATTTATTGGTCCACTGAAAAATGAAAATAATGTTCCCTGTAACTTAGACTCTTATTGATCAAGGCATTTTAAAAATCATGGGTGTTAACTCCCCTCAAGTTATGACCCGTTGTCCCCTACAGAATAATGGTTGCATCTAATATTAAAATAAAGATGGCGGAGTATAGCGTTGATTCATCTCGTTCTACTCTGGATTACTTGGAGTCAATAAAGATCCTAGAAAGTTAGTATTTATATGCCTGTGTGTTTTTTGTTTGTTTGTTTTTTCACTGTCTTTGACTTTCCCAGTATGTTTGTTGCTGTTGACAACAATTCAGTCCTCTGCCAGGCTTCAGTCAATGTTTTTCTTCACTACCTACCCAACTCCTCGTCGGGCACTATGTAGCTGGTGTGGTATATTTATCACAGACAGTAGGGCAATTGTCACATTTAGTGCTCCAAGAAAATATTCTCTGTCCATGTGTATTTATATAAATAGATGCAGTTTCTTTGGCTTGAATAACGATCACTGGCTTCGTACATACAGGTATACTGGTTTACCTGTTTCTAGTTGAAATATAGCCAATCTTATTAACCAAGACAGTTGGACATTTGCCACATGTCACAACACTCATTTCCAAGTGCCATAGCTTGAAACAAGTAGTCAAATCTGATATTGGCTGGAGCTTTAGTTTATATGGACATGGTAAATGGCAAACTAGATGGTCAGAAAGTAATAAAAATAATCACAGCTTTACTCCACCCACCCCACTATGAAGTAAAAGGCTGTTTATAAGGCCATGTATGATGGTTTCATTTTTCTTATGGAAAACAATTTTAATTAAAAACTTCTATGCTCCTGTACCCAACCGTGGGGGTTCATCACACTAAACAACAGGTGTCACTATTACTAAGATAAATGTACTTTTTTTCATTAAAATTACTGAATGCTTATACATATGTACTAAAACGTTAGTTAACATTTAATATCAGGCAATGCATTGGTTCATTACCCTGGCTACGTGTTAAAATGGTTATGAATTCATTTTGGATAAGTACGTACATAACCGACCAATCTTGGACTTTATTTCAATGTGTTGGTCAGGGTTCTGACCCTGTGTATTTTTCGGTGGGTACCGTTTAATTTCATTACCCTGGCTACGTGTTAAAATGGTTATGAATTCATTTTGGATAAGTACGTACATAACCGACCAATCTTGGACTTTATTTCAATGTGTTGGTCAGGGTTCTGACCCTGTGTATTTTTCGGTGGGTACCGTTTAATTTCATTACCCTGGCTACGTGTTAAAATGGTTATGAATTCACTCTGGATAAGTACGTACATAACCGACCAATCTTGGACTTTATTTCAATGTGTTGGTCAGGGTTCTGACCCTGTGTATTTTTCGGTGGGTACCGTTTAATTTCATTACCCTGGCTACGTGTTAAAATGGTTATGAATTCATTTTGGATAAGTACGTACATAACCGACCAATCTTGGACTTTATTTCAATATGTTGGTCAGGGTTCTGACCCTGTGTATTTTTCGGTGGGTACCGTTTAATTTCATTACCCTGGCTACGTGTTAAAATGGTTATGAATTCACTCTGGATAAGTACGTACATAACCGACCAATCTTGGACTTTATTTCAATATGTTGGTCAGGGTTCTGACCCTGTGTATTTTTCGGTGGGTACCGTTTAATTTCATTACCCTGGCTACGTGTTAAAATGGTTATGAATTCACTCTGGATAAGTACGTACATAACCGACCAATCTTGGACTTTATTTCAATGTGTTGGTCAGGGTTCTGACCCTGTGTATTTTTCGGTGGGTACCGTTTAATTTCATTACCCTGGCTACGTGTTAAAATGGTTATGAATTCATTTTGGATAAGTACGTACATAACCGACCAATCTTGGACTTTATTTCAATATGTTGGTCAGGGTTCTGACCCTGTGTATTTTTCGGTGGGTACCGTTTAATTTCATTACCCTGGCTACGTGTTAAAATGGTTATGAATTCACTCTGGATAAGTACGTACATAACCGACCAATCTTGGACTTTATTTCAATATGTTGGTCAGGGTTCTGACCCTGTGTATTTTTCGGTGGGTACCGTTTAATTTCATTACCCTGGCTACGTGTTAAAATGGTTATGAATTCATTTTGGATAAGTACGTACATAACCGACCAATCTTGGACTTTATTTTGCATGCAGGTAAGGTACACCTACAGACATAACTGTGGACATTCAGTTCTTTTTATTTAGATCATGGCAATTTTTTGGTCAGAGCGCCCTCTAGTTTTGTGGAGAATCATGTTCATTTGGAATGCTCTGATTGGATGGAAGTTCAAGCCTAGCAAGGTGTGATAGAATTGGCCTGTTATGTTCAGATTCAAATAAGCATGAACCACTAATTTGACAGGGAAGTGATACTTATAATGCAGCAAGCTGTTCTAATTGCTGTTGTGGTAGAGTTTTTCTATTTTCCTGTCAAATGCATTTATTGGTCCACTGAAAAATGAAAATAATGTTCCCTGTAACTTAGACTCTTATTGATCAAGGCATTTTAAAAATCATGGGTGTTAACTCCCCTCAAGTTATGACCCGTTGTCCCCTACAGAATAATGGTTGCATCTAATATTAAAATAAAGATGGCGGAGTATAGCGTTGATTCATCTCGTTCTACTCTGGATTACTTGGAGTCAATAAAGATCCTAGAAAGTTAGTATTTATATGCCTGTGTGTTTTTTGTTTGTTTGTTTTTTCACTGTCTTTGACTTTCCCAGTATGTTTGTTGCTGTTGACAACAATTCAGTCCTCTGCCAGGCTTCAGTCAATGTTTTTCTTCACTACCTACCCAACTCCTCGTCGGGCACTATGTAGCTGGTGTGGTATATTTATCACAGACAGTAGGGCAATTGTCACATTTAGTGCTCCAAGAAAATATTCTCTGTCCATGTGTATTTATATAAATAGATGCAGTTTCTTTGGCTTGAATAACGATCACTGGCTTCGTACATACAGGTATACTGGTTTACCTGTTTCTAGTTGAAATATAGCCAATCTTATTAACCAAGACAGTTGGACATTTGCCACATGTCACAACACTCATTTCCAAGTGCCATAGCTTGAAACAAGTAGTCAAATCTGATATTGGCTGGAGCTTTAGTTTATATGGACATGGTAAATGGCAAACTAGATGGTCAGAAAGTAATAAAAATAATCACAGCTTTACTCCACCCACCCCACTATGAAGTAAAAGGCTGTTTATAAGGCCATGTATGATGGTTTCATTTTTCTTATGGAAAACAATTTTAATTAAAAACTTCTATGCTCCTGTACCCAACCGTGGGGGTTCATCACACTAAACAACAGGTGTCACTATTACTAAGATAAATGTACTTTTTTTTCATTAAAATTACTGAATGCTTATACATATGTACTAAAACGTTAGTTAACATTTAATATCAGGCAATGCATTGGTTCATTACCCTGGCTACGTGTTAAAATGGTTATGAATTCATTTTGGATAAGTACGTACATAACCGACCAATCTTGGACTTTATTTCAATGTGTTGGTCAGGGTTCTGACCCTGTGTATTTTTCGGTGGGTACCGTTTAATTTCATTACCCTGGCTACGTGTTAAAATGGTTATGAATTCACTCTGGATAAGTACGTACATAACCGACCAATCTTGGACTTTATTTCAATGTGTTGGTCAGGGTTCTGACCCTGTGTATTTTTCGGTGGGTACCGTTTAATTTCATTACCCTGGCTACGTGTTAAAATGGTTATGAATTCATTTTGGATAAGTACGTACATAACCGACCAATCTTGGACTTTATTTCAATATGTTGGTCAGGGTTCTGACCCTGTGTATTTTTCGGTGGGTACCGTTTAATTTCATTACCCTGGCTACGTGTTAAAATGGTTATGAATTCACTCTGGATAAGTACGTACATAACCGACCAATCTTGGACTTTATTTCAATATGTTGGTCAGGGTTCTGACCCTGTGTATTTTTCGGTGGGTACCGTTTAATTTCATTACCCTGGCTACGTGTTAAAATGGTTATGAATTCATTTTGGATAAGTACGTACATAACCGACCAATCTTGGACTTTATTTTGCATGCAGGTAAGGTACACCTACAGACATAACTGTGGACATTCAGTTCTTTTTATTTAGATCATGGCAATTTTTTGGTCAGAGCGCCCTCTAGTTTTGTGGAGAATCATGTTCATTTGGAATGCTCTGATTGGATGGAAGTTCAAGCCTAGCAAGGTGTGATAGAATTGGCCTGTTATGTTCAGATTCAAATAAGCATGAACCACTAATTTGACAGGGAAGTGATACTTATAATGCAGCAAGCTGTTCTAATTGCTGTTGTGGTAGAGTTTTTCTATTTTCCTGTCAAATGCATTTATTGGTCCACTGAAAAATGAAAATAATGTTCCCTGTAACTTAGACTCTTATTGATCAAGGCATTTTAAAAATCATGGGTGTTAACTCCCCTCAAGTTATGACCCGTTGTCCCCTACAGAATAATGGTT